>NW_022681467.1:45905601-46014689 GCF_009764315.1 Trachypithecus francoisi
TGGGGAACCTCACCAACAAAACCTCCATGGCAGCAGAAGCAGGCTGAGCCAGGAGCTGACCATGTGCTGACCGGGGCTGGGCATGTTCCCTGGCTGGGGCATGGCCGCTGTCTATCCTGGGCTCAGCACACAGTGGTCTCTTTCTGCTCAGCCAGGCCTCCTTTCAGAAACTTGAACTCATTAGGCTGCCTCCAGCCACAGGGCCTTTGCAAGTGCTGTTCCCTTTGTCTGGGATGCTCTTCCTTCTGTCTTTGGCCTGGTTAAACTGGGGCTTTCTTATTCTTCTGATTTGGGCTCAAACATCCCCTCTTCCAGGAAGCCCTCCCTGATGACACCCCCACCTAAGTCAGGTCACCTTGTTAACCTCTTTCTATCCCTTAACACAGTTATAATTATTTATTTGCTCTCAGTCCCCACAGGCCTCCCCACCCCATCTTCTGGGCTTAGGGCTCCCCAGGACGGAAGTTGAGAGGTCCAGGCCCATGAGTCAGCAGAGCTCTGCTTCCCCTCTTAGCACTTTCTTTGGGGCAGTTAGAGCCTGGCCTCCTCCAAGGGGACTCAATTCAGGAGTGCCTAGGTGGTGGGGAGGTGGCCAAGTCCTCTCCCTGCCCCCTACCCCAGCTGCCCAGCATCAGACAGCTTCTCTCCACCACTGTTGACACACTCACCTCGCCCCACCCCCACTCCACTGCCATCTTCTCCTGAAGAAGCCAGAGGGAGCTTTTCATAATCTAAATCTGACCCCCAACGGCCATGCTCCACACCCTTCCATGGCTCCCTGTTACTCTCTGAATAAAGCCCAGCCCCTCAGCTGGCCTCCACGCCCTCCATGGCCTGACCTGGCCTCTTCCCCTTCATGCCCCAGCAGCCCCCAGCTCCCAGCAGCTCCCTGCCCCCAGGTCTTCATGCTTGCTGTCCCACCAAATGGATGAAAGCCACCCGTTGACTCCCTCACCTCCTTCAAGCCCAGACCTCACCTTCCTAGCGAGGCCTTCCCTGACAGTGCTTCTTAAAATTCCAGCCTCCCCACTACCCTTTCCCCTGCTTTCCTCCTTTATTTCTCCCTATAATCCCAGCCTCTGGGAACAGGCCACAGAGTTTATGGATTGATCTTGTTTCTTGTCCGTCTCCCTGACTAGAATGTCAGTTCCCCATGGGCAGGTGCCATTGTTGCTCCTCTTCCTTACTGTGTCCCAAGGAAGCAGTGAGCGAGGCCTGTGTGGCTGTGGGGTCAGACGGGCTTGGGCTCGAGTTCTGGCTCATCCACTGCCTGACTTTCTCCTCTTAGAGCCTCAGTTTTCTCATTAGAAAAATAGGGGGAAACATAGGGTTGGGATAAGAGCTGAGTAAACTCTTACGTGTAAAGCGTCTAGTGCCTACACGTGTCTAGAGGAAGAAAAAGAGCCGAAATGAAAACTCATCACTCATGATTTCGGGGAGATGAGTGACTGTGCTCAGGCCTGGCCACACCTTCGTGTTGTGACCTGGCCACTGAAAAGTGTGACCCACAGCCCTCCTAGGATCCTTCTGTTTTGTCTGTTTGCTTTTAAGTATTATTTGTTACATAAGCATTTTTTCCCTCTAGATTTTATTTTTAATTAAAAAATTCAAGCGAAATTAGTGCATGTAATATTCCACCTTTGTTTTAAAAAGGAGGTGGAAGATACATGTGTATGTTGTTAAACTGAGGAAAAATTCACATAACATGAAAGTAACCGTTTAAATGAACCATTAATTAGCCATTTTAAAGTGAACAATTCAGTGGCATTTAGTCCATTCATAATGTGGTACAACCATCACCTCTATCTAGTTTCAAAACATTTTGTCCTCTCCCCTCCCCTCCCCTCCCCTCCCCTCCCTCCCCTCCCTCCCCTCCCTCCCCTCCCCTCCTCTCTCCTCTCCTCCCCTCGCCTTCCCTTCCCTTTCCTTCTTTTTTTTTTTTTTCAGTCTCATTCTGTTGCCCAGGCTGGAGTACAGTGGTGTGATCTCAGCTTAGGGCAGCCTCAACCTCCCCAGGCTCATGTGATCCTCCCACCTCAGCCTCCCAGATAGCTGGGACTAAAGGTACATGCTGCCACACCCAGCTAATTTTTTGTATTTTTTGTAGAGATGGAGTTTTGTCATGTTGCCCAGGCTGGTCTCAAACTCCTGGGCTCAAGTGATCTGCCTGCCTCAGCCTCCTGAAGTGCTGGGATTACAGGCATGAGCCACCGTCCTAGGACCCAAAACATTTCAATCACCCAAAGGAGACCATGTACCCATTAAACAGTCACTCCTCATTCCTGCCTCTCCCCAGTTCCTGGCAACTGTCAGTCTTCTTTCTGTCTCTATGGGTTTATCTATACTGGAGATTTCATATAAACAGTATCATACAATATATGATCTTTTGTGTCTAACTTCTTTCAATTAGCCTAATGTTTTTGAGGTTCTCCATGTTGTACCGTGCATCAGTTCATTTAAAAAATGTTTTTAATTTTAATTTTTTTGAGGTGGAGTCTCACTCTGTCGCCCAGGGTGGAGTGCAGTGGCATGATTTCGGCTCACTGCAACCTCCATCTCCCGGGATCAAGTGATTCTCCTGCCTCAGCCTCCTGAGTAGCTGGAATTACAGGCGTGTGCCACCATGTCCAGCTAAGTTTTGTGCTTTTAGTAGAGACGGGATTTCTCCATGTTGGCCAGGCTGGTCTCGAACTCCTGACCTCAGGTGATCACCCACCCTGACCTCCCAGAGTGCTGGGATTTCAGTTGTGAGCCACTGTGCCCCACCAGTACTTCATTTTTTAAAAAACAATCAAATACTGTTGTATGGATAGATCACATTTTGCATATCCATTCATTGACTGATGGACAGCTGGGTTCTTTCCACCTTTTGGCTACTGCGACTAGTGCTGCTATGGTAATTGGTAATTGACTTGTTTTGTGTGTGTGTGTGTGTGTGTGTGTGTGTGTGTGTGTGTATATTTTTTTTTTTGGAGAGAAAGTCTCGCTCTGTCACCCAGGCTGGAGTGCAGTGGCATGATCTCAGCTCCCTGCAACCTCCGCCTCCCAGGTTCAAGCGATTCTTGTGCCTCAGCTGTCTGAATAGCTGGGATTACAGACACGCGCCACCATGCCCAGCTCATTTTTGTATTTTTGGTAGAGGACTGGGTTTCACCACGTTGGCCAAGCTGATCTCAAGCTTCTGGCCACAAGTGATCAACCTGCTTTAGTCTCCCAAAGTGCTGGGATTACAGGTGTGAGCCACAGTGCCTGGCCTCGTGTGGTTATTCTTGAATAAAAAATACAAGATGCAGAAAAGGATGCCCACTGTGATTCTGATTTGTAAAAGGAATGACGGATAAAGAAATCCTTCGTCCAGGCAGACATGGTCTGTACGGGATTTTCATTCTTATAGAAAAATATGTAAGAATCTGTTCTCAACGGTCAACAAGGGAGAAAAAGAAGGCTTATGCAGAAAAGTAAAAATGAAAAAAGAAGACCATACACCAAACCACAACAGTGCACACACAATGGCTCCATGCAGGCATGTGAGACACACTAGACTGAGTGATTGTATGTGAAGATGTGAAAAAAACAGCAAGCAACAAAATCAACCCCAAAACTAGTCTCTCTAGGAAGGGCTGGGCAGGAGCCTGGCCAGATGGAGAAACTGAAGTTGGGAACAGGGGAGGGAACTCCTAGAGAGAGTGATCTCCAAAAACTGCTCTCCACCCCTGCTTTTTAACTCCCTCCCCAAATACCAGGTCCCATTGGAACCAAATTTCCTCAGTGTTTTGAAATCTCAGACCTGCAGGCAGGAGACAGACTCTTCCTCATGGAGGGTGCGATTGGATTTTTAAGTTCCTGTAGATTGAGTGCTTACTACCTACTAAGTGTTTCGCCTACCTTGTGGCCTGAGTCCTCTCCCAGTGCCTGAAGAAGAAGCTATTGTTCCCTCATTTATTTATTTTTATTGTTACTTTTTTTTTTTTTTTGAAATGGAGTCCTGCTCTGTTGCCCAGGCTGGAGTGCAGTGGCACGATCTCAGCTCACTGCAACCTCCGCCTCCCAGGTTCAAGCGATTCTCCTGCCTCAGCCTCCTGAGTAGCTACAATTACAGGTGCTCACCACCACGCCCGACTAATTTTGGCTTTTTGGCAGAGACAAGGTTTCACCATGTTGGTTAGGCTGGTCTCAAACTCCTGACCTCAAGTGATCTGCTCACCTCGGCCTCCCAAAGCACTGGGATTACAGGGGTGAGCCGCCACACTCAGCTGCTCCCTCATTTTTTGGTTCAGGAAAGCAAAGTTCAAAGAGGAGTAGATTTCTCTGCAGGGCGTGTGGCAGAGCCGGACTTGAACTCAGGGCGGAATCCTTAGCCATGGTGCCCTCTGCCACATGATTCAGCTTTCCTTCATCTCTACTCCCTAAGATGCCTGGCTCCAGCTGAAGATCCAGGGTTCCCAGGCCCCCCTCCTGGGGACGGGTCCTCCTTCAGCCTGACCTGAGCTCTGCCACTTCCACGGGCATGAACTGTAGCAACAGTTTGGGTCCCCGGGCCTCATTCTCTCCATCTGGAAAATGGGCACAGTATGTGCCTCTCTGCACAGTGAGGTCGTGAAGGATGGATGAGGCGACACACAAGGAGCATGAGCTTAGGGCCTGGCACCCAGGAGGCCACCCCGGTGGGCCCTGCTGGGTTTCCGATTTCCCCTGTGACACCTCCTGGGGGCCGGATCCCCAGCGGGAGGAAGGGTGAGGCCTGCAGTGCCTGGTTCTGGCACAATGCAGAGCATTGAGCTCATGCCAGCCTTGGCTGGGGTTTGGACAAATACAATAATCTGGGCAGGACTCACACAAAGACCCGGGGTCTGGGGAAGGCAAGGGGCGTCAGGTTACCCCGGTGGGCTGCAGCCACACAGGTGGCTTGGCGGGTGTATTTTCTTTTCCCTAAAGATTATCATTAACCCTCACTGAGGCCTTGGCAGGCAGGTTTCATTACAGGAAAAACTGAGGTATAGGGGTGTGCAGGCCTGATGGGACGCGCTGTCACTGTGATAGGAACAACATTAGCAATAATAACAGCTGTCCTTCGGGACTGGTTCCCAAGGTCTAGGCCCTAGGTGAATAATAAGCCTTTTCTCGATCCTTTCTGCAGCCCGAGAGGAAAGCCCCATGTTATCCCAATTTCATAGATGGGCAAACTGAGGCTTGAAGACACTCTGCAGCCTCCAAGGGCTGTTCTCTTCATTCCTCCAACAGAGTGGGAATGAGACAGTGCAGAGTCTGGAAGGTCTGGGCAGAAGGAAGAGCCAGAGCAAAGGCCTGGAGTTTGGAGGGCGCTGTCGGGGGTGGCGGGGCATGGGGGCGGTGTCCCATGGCGGGGTTTCGTCTCAGCTCTGCCATGTCTTGGCTGCGTGACCTCTGGCACCCTACTGGGCCTCTTTGATCCCAGACTACCTGTAGAATGGGTGTGTGAGAAGAAAACCTTCTGGAGCAGGGTGTTGAGGAGAGAACAGTGTCTGGCACATCATAATAATAATGCTGAATAGATGCTATTTTCATTTCTAACCACTTCCTCCAGGAAGCCCATCCTGACCTACTCTGGCTCCCGAGGTCACCTGGACTTGCCTCATCACAGCCCTTGCCACAGTGTGAGAAACTGCCTCATCCACATACCAATTTCTCACCCCCACCCAGACCCTCTGATTGGAACTCCCTTGAGGGCTGTGTCCCCAGAGCCCAGCAAGAGTCCTGAGGGGGTAGGTGCTGGTGAACAGGGCCACTGAGCCCCTGCTACTCACCAAGCCCTTCACACACGGGTCTTCATTTAATGTCTTTCTTCTCCTAAATAGAACCTTGGCTTTGCCAAGACCAGCATAGTTGCTGCTCAAGAAATATGTGAGGAAATTGTAGAGATGAACCAGCACTCGGGGAAGGGAGGCTTTCTGAGGACGGGGCCTTAGCAGGTGGAGCTCCTGGGATAATAAGAAAGATGCCCGGATGCGGTGGCTCACACCTGGAAT
The DNA here is from genome assembly GCF_009764315.1 of Trachypithecus francoisi. Taxonomy (NCBI): domain Eukaryota; kingdom Metazoa; phylum Chordata; class Mammalia; order Primates; family Cercopithecidae; genus Trachypithecus; species Trachypithecus francoisi. The sequence continues at coordinate 45,911,607 of NW_022681467.1, forward strand.
CCCAGCACTTCGGGAGGCCAAGGCAGGCAGATCACTTGAGGCCAGGAGTTCAAGACTAGCCTGGCCAACATGATGAAACCCCGTCTCTACTAAAAATACAAAAAATTAGCTGGGCATGGTGGTGCGAGCCTGTAGTCCCAGCTTCTCGGGAGACTGAGGCTGGAGGATCAATGATTGAACCCGGGAGGTGGAGGTTGTAGTGAGCCGAGATCGCACCACTGCACTCCAGGCTGGGCAACAGAGTGAGACTCTGTCTCCAGAAAGAAAGACAACAATAATCAGTAGTCTTTACTCTGCTCCAGGTGCCAGGCTGAGTCTTCTCAGTTCCTCTCCCCAGCAGGTTAGTTCTATTATTGTTTCCATTTCACAGATGGGAAAATCAAGGCACAGGGAGGTGAGGTGGGTTATTCCAGGTCACACAGTCAGTGAGAGGAAGAGCCAGGATCAAAGCCAAGCCTGTTTGACTGAGGAGCCTGCCCTGAGACCTTAACCACACACCAAGCCCCCCCTAGAAGGAAGATGCCACTACTGGACACATTTTGCAGATGGAAACCAAGGCTCTGAGAGTCAGAATGGCCTGCCCATGTCTGGACACAGAAACTGAGGTTGAGCAGGAGATGCTCGAGGCGGGGTTCCTGTCTCCTAGGCCAGCACCCTGAAGGAGGGGTGGGAGACTGCCCCCCACCCCCCAAGCTGTCCCCTGCTTGTTGGAGTTTCTGGTCAATACCCTGGCCTCTGTTACCCAGCCCAGCACCCAAGACACTGCCTCTTCCGCCTGCCTGGAGTCTCGGGTCTCGGGTGCCTTCACAATCGGATTCTCTGTCTCCACAGCTGCTTTCCATTTGAGCTCTTTGTGCTGAAAATAAAAAAAATGAAAAGAAAACTTGGCACCGCCCCTCTGCTTTGTTTCCTGGGGAGGAAGGAGGATCCCAGCTACTTCTTTCCCTAATTCTGGGGCCCAGAGATACCCACAGCCTGCCCAAGGTCACACAGCAGGGTCAGAGCCAGGACCCTGGCCTTAGACTCCCCTTCCAGTGTTCTGGCCACTGCCTCTGCTATTCCTGGCTCTTCTTCTAGGCCCGTGAGGAGCAGACAAATTAGGATGAATGTTCCTGAACCCTACTACATGCTGGGCACTCTGCCACCTTGAGCTCACAAAACCCTCATGACAGCCCTGTGAGGTCCTGTCACCCCATTTAACCAACAAGGAAGCTGAGGCTCAGAGAGGGGAAGCGCCCAAGGTCACACAGCTGGGACGCGGCAGAGCTGGGGTTCCAGCTCCTGTTCCCATTGCTGGACAGCTGCCACATCTGGCACCCAATTTAGGACCCTGTGGGGAGGCCCAAGCACCGGGGGTGGCGGGGGTTCCTAGAGGGAAGTGGCAAGGCCAGGACACTGGAGCTGAGCCAGGTAGGAACAATGGGTCCTCAGAGACCGAGGTGGCAGGGCGGGGAGGCAGGGCGAGGTGGCGGGTGGGGCCCAGGAGACTTCATGCTCCCGCCTCCTACTCCTGCAACCTGTTTGGGACCTGGGGACACTCCAAGCACTTCAGCTCCTCAACCTGGACAGACCCATGGCTCCAGCAGGAGGCAGGGCCAGCCCTGTGTATAACGATAAATATAGTGGGCAATAATCAGATTTCATGCTTACCGAGTCCTACTACAGGCCAGGCACTGGGCTCACAACCAGCCTAGGAGGTGCAACTAGGATTAGTGGCTTTTTACAGATGCGGAAACGGAGGTCCAGGGAGGTACTTAGCACCTGCTGTGCCAGGACAAAGAGCTTTGGAAAGTGGGGCCAGCAGAGCGTGGGTACCCTGTTCCCAGAGGCAGGAAAGTTAAGGTAGACCAGACTCAGTGGGGCTCAGCGGGACACGGTGGAGAGTCAGTGCTCTCCGGGGGCAAGATGCATTAGAGGGAGCCCTTTTGGGTTTTCAGAATCTGAATATGGGGCAAGGGAAGCAGAGATGTGGGGAGCAGATGAAGCCTTCCTGGCACTGCTAGGAGGATTAAAGGACTTGATGGACACCCAGGGCTTGGAAATGTGCCTGGTAGAGAGTAGGTGCTCAGGGAACACCTCCTGTTTGCAGAAACAGCAACTCACACTTAGGGAGCCTGCTGTGCATCTGAACCCTGTGCCTGGGTGTTTCTGACCCCCTTCCAGCCCTCATCCCTCCTCTCTCTATTTTCTCCCCTGTCTCAGGTTCATTCCTATTTTTCCTCTTGCCCCAATTAGGCCATCTTCTATGACTGCAACAGTAAAAATATTAATTAAATCTTATAACATGGAGTCTAATGTGGGGCCGTTCCAGCATTCCAGGGCGGGCTCCCTGGGCTGTAGGTAGGCATCTCTTCACTTCTCTTTCTTCATGGGCCCCAGTGCCTGCTGTGGCTCAAGATATCACGTCCCACATGATCACATCCCAACCAGGAAGAGATGGACAGAAAAGGGGACTTTCTCCTTCAGGATCTCACTTTTTTTTTTTTTTTTGAGACACAGTATCGCTCTGTCACTCAAGCTGTAGTGCAATGGCACAATCTCGGCTCACTGCAACCTCCACCTCCTGGGTTCAAGTGATTCTCCTGCCTCAGCCTCCCATGTAGCTGGGATTACAGGCACGCCCCACCACGCCCAGCTACTTTTTTGTATTTTTAGCAGAGATGGGGTTTCACCATGTTGACCAGGCTGGTCTCAAACTCCTGACTTCAGGCGATACACCCACCTCAGCCTCCCAAAAGTGCTAGGATTACAGGCGTGAGCCACCACACCCGGCCAACAATTTTTCTTAGATGTCCCAGTGGATGTCCCCTGGTATCTCATGGAATGATGGGCTCACATGTCCACATTTGAACCAGAAAGGAATTCCTGTGGCTGACTCATGCCAATTAGGGTTCAGCCTGTCTGGCTGCTCCAAAGAGATGTGGGCTCCGAAGATGATGGGGGCACGGTTGGGATGGCCACCAGCTGGAGTCTCACTGACAGCCTCCTAAGTGACACAGTGGGCCTGGGTTTGCTCGGCCTTCTCTGGTTGGTCCTCTTGGCAGTGTCTGCCCCCAGGGTAACTGCCCCCTCCTTGAGCACAGCCTTCCCCAGCCTCTTGATGACAGCTTGCTGGTTTCGCTGGTTCTCCTCCTACCTCCCTGCCCGTTCCTCCTTGGGCCTCGAAAATGGCCCCTCTTCTGCCTTCATCTGGCCCTTGCTCCATGAGCTCAGGTGTGCGGGGTCCCTCATGCATTTACACAGGCTCTGTCAGTCTGTCCATGGGTGTCCCAGTGGCACACCCCACTGGGAGACATGGGTGTCTTTCCCAGCTCAGAAGACAGCACTGCCACCCACCCAGTGGGCCAGGGGTCAGATCTTAGAGTTGTTCTTCTCTCCTCTAACCTCCACATTCAATCAGCAAATTCCATTGGCTCTGCCTGTGGACTTAACCAGAACTCGACAAGTCTTCCCTCCTCTGTCTGGTCATTGCTCACCCACCTGGGCAGAATCTCCACCCTGGCCTCCCCACCCACCCCACACAACCCTCTACCCTCAGCCAGAGGGCTCCTGTTGGAACCCAAGTCAGATCACACCATTGCCTCACTCCAAACCCTGTTCCTACCTCCCTCAGAGAGAAAGATAGTCCCTGCTCCAGCCCCAAGGATGGCCCTGAATGGCCTTCCCCCTCCCCACCTCCCCTCCCCACTCCCCTGGCCGCAGTGACCTCCCTCCTCCTGCTAGAACACATGGAGCTTTGCCCTACATCTCCTGGGTGTTGTTTTTCTGGATCTTTCCATGATCGGCCCCATCCCCTCACTCGGGCCTGTGCGCCTCAGAGAGGCCTCCCAGACCACCCCTGAAAGTAGCCCTGCCCACCCCTACCACATCTGCCGAAGATCAGCTTCGACAAGCCGGGACTGTGTCTTATTCAGCACGGGGCCAGCACAGGGCAGTGCACAGAACACAGCGGCTGGCGCCGGGCTCCGTGGGTCCTCCCACAGATGCAGTCCGTGGGACGGTGTCTGGGTCCCAAGGTGACCCCCAGCCTGAAGTCACCGCCTTTCCCCTTCCAGGATCACTGCCTGGATGATGGTGGGTGTCCCAGTGGTGGGGAGAGCAGCTCTGAGCCTCCACTGTGCCCAGAGCAATGGGCACTGGAGCCTGGAGCCTTCATTCCCATATCACAGAACCTCCAGGAGTCTGGAAGGGGACAGTTGAGACGAACGGAATTTAGGAACTTTTGGTCCGTGCTCAATGTTCCCTCTGGGGACCTCTTGTCTGATGGTGGTTGTTTTTGTTTTCTCTTTTCCTGAGCTGTGGTACCTATTGTTCAAACAGAGGACCCCGAGCGCTGGCCTGCCTCACTCAGGCACAAGCACCCGAGCTGTCTGGCAAGGTGGAAATCCACCACGGCCAACTTCCCCTTGGGGATTCCACAGGAAGGACGTGGCCCCTCTAACCGAGGCGGATGTATGGTCTCTCCATAGATTCCGCCTGCATAATCCCACGGCCGCTTCAGGTGGGTCTCATGGGGCCACCCTGTGGCCTGCGTTCAGGGACCACACTGTAGCAACAGGGCTGCATTAAAGCAGGAATCGCACCCAGCAGACTCGGCCTGGGGGGATCCACCAGCCCACATCTTCCCCTCCCGACACAGCCACCTGGCAATTGGCTCTTCTCTCTCCAAAGCCGTGTTTGTTCTTTTTGCTGAGTGTGTGCAGCTGAATTCTCGTTGGTTACAGCGCCTGCGTGGTGGCTGCCCTGAATACAAAAAAGATCAAGGGGGTGCTGTCCTGGTAGGTATAAGGAGTGGAGGCCCCCCACCTTTACCACTTCTCCAGGTGACCCGGGGGCCAGTCCTTAGAATAGAGTCCTTTGGTCTCCATCCGGGAAAGTGAGGGGAGAGATGAGGGAGGGGGCATTTTGAGGACCAGAAATGGTGTGGCAGAAACAGCCAGCCTGGAGGAGGGGGTCTGGGCAGGCAGGACCCAAAGGCTGGAGCAGGAGGTGTCTGGTGAGGCTGTCTGGGGGACATGACTTCCCTGTCCCCTTCGTTCATTCTTCATCATTCATTCATCCATTCTACACATATTATGAAGCACCCACTGAGCTGGGGGTGACAATGATCCCTGCCTACAAGAAGCTCCCAGGCCGGTGGGGGACACGAACACCCTTCAAAATGTCAATTTGTGACTGTGACAAGTACAAGGTGATTTGCGGGTCAGTAAAGGGGGAAGGAGGTTGGTGTGGTTAGGGTGTTCGGGAAAACTTCCTAGAACCTGAGCTGGGAACTGAAGGGTGAGCAGAGGCCAAGTACATGAGAAAGGGAGGAACGAATATTCCAGCAAGTGGACACAGCACGTGCAAGGGACCTGCTGTGAAATGGAGCAGAGTCGGAGAGGCTCACAGGCTCACAGTTCCACGTGGCGGAAGCTCCGCAGTGAGGGGCAGGTGTGGAGAGGAAGGCGAGGTAGGGGCTGGACAGACTCCCAGTGAGAGCAGCCCAGTCTCTATGCCAAAGGCAGAGGGGTTCTTGGGAGGGTCTGAGTCAGCAGCACCAGCTTCTTCCTGAATACTCCAGGGCCTGGGGCCAGGGGTGGGCATCTGGATTTGATCGTCAGTGGGATAGAAGACAGGGTCACCTGGCACTTCTGCCCATCTCTGCCTTCCTCGTTTGGGTATAACAATCACTGTCTCTTTGTCTTTCATGATTTATCTCATTGAACCCCCACCCACAGACCAACCCCTGCAGGTGCCAGGGGTTGAACCCACTTGTCATATGGGGAAACTGAGTCTGTCAGATGTTCCCATGGCCCCACCCGCTTCCTTCTGCCCAGAGAAAAGAGGAACAGGGAAGTGATGCCCATGGTCAGCTGGGAAGAGTCTGGGCAGGGAATGGGGAGGGTAAGGCCCTCGGGGGCCTGTGTTCGGGATGGGCAGTGGCCCTGCTTCCGTTTAACCACAGCCCTGTGACATGCCCCAAAAGGGAAGCAGCAGCCGCCTGTCCTCACCCCTCTGTGCCCTAGGGAGGGGGCTGGGGATGCCCAGGGGTGGGGAGCAGGAGTCTGGGGAGGCCTCACCCTCCCACCCCAGGCCTCGAGTCTGGGTTCTTAGAGAACTCTGGGGTCAGCTGAACCCAGCTGGTGACCTCCATCAAGTCCCATGAAGACCTTGGCTTCCCGTTCTGTAAATGGAGGAGCAGTCTCTCTTGCGGAATGTTCTCAGATTAGCACACAGTGGGTCCTCGCTGAATGGCTAGCCAGCAGTTGTTGGTTGAATAAGCTAAAGGTATTTTTCTCCTTGAAAGGAGTAGCCAATTAGATAAGGAACCCGTGTATATGACATTCCACAAATATTTATTGAGCACCTATTATATTTCAGGCATTGTCCTGGTACTATGGAGCAATGAACAAACAAGACAAAAATGCCCCCATCACCTTTGGAGCCCACATCTCTTTGGAGCTGCCCTACATTTCCTGGTTTGTGGTAGACATTACTAATTGATCATCTTTCCTACTGAAACCAGAACTCTCTCCAACATGGTGCACCACTCAGGGACTGACATATGGTGGAGAACGGCCTGTCATTCCCAGGGAGGGGTGGCACATGGGAACTCAGAAGGTCTCAGTGAGAATCTTCTAGCTGATTTAAGCAGCTTCCTCTCAGTCTCTTTCAACAAATATTTACTGAGCACCTACTGTGTGTCCAGTACTTTGCCAGGCACTGGGGATACAGCAGTGACCAGGGTGGACATTGTCCTTACCCTTGTGGATCTGATGTTCTGGTGAGAAAGACAAACAAATAAGCAGACACTTCCAGACATGGATACGTACTACAAACACATGCCAGAGGCGTGGAGTGGAGGGTCACAGGGGAGGAGTCTGGGGTAGCTCGGGGTTGGGGGTTCTGGAGGGAGGGCATTTACTGAGATCTCACTGAGATGCAGCCACCAAAGGAAAATATGGGGGAAGGTGCCACAGGCAGCACAGCAAGGGCATAGGCCTGGAGCGGGGAATGAGGTTGATAGATTTAAGGGACAGGAAGGAACTAGTGTTGCTGGCGGGGTATAAGTTTTGGGGAAAGAAGCAGGAGAGGGTGGTGGAGACCAGGCTGGGGCCATACATCCAGGGCTCAGGGCCAGGGGTGAGCTCTGGATCACATCTCCAATGGGATGGGCAGTCACTGGAGGGTCAAAGCAGGGGAGAGACTCGGGCAGGATCCCATTTCAGATCCCTCTGGCTGTGTGAAGCAGGGACACCCGGCTGGAGATGGCCGCAGATGTCCAGGCGAGCGAGGATGGCAACTTGGACGGGGGTGATGCCAGCGAATGTGGGGAGAGATGGCCAGGCCTGGCGGGAGGCCCAGGGCTCTGCATTCCGTTTCATTTTTCCTTTTACACAATCCCCGCCCCCCACCCCGGGCACTCTGGGTCACTGGACTTTCCCTGGCACTGCTGGTGGGGCCCACAACCTGCTGGCGACCTGGCCTCTCCGGGTCCCAGCTGGTTCCCTGCCCTGCCTTGGACCCTTCCTCTCCAGGGACAGACCCAGCTCCAGTTCCTCTGTCACTGTTTCCCACCACCTCCTGCCCCAGCTCTGCCTGGGTCCTGCTGATCTCCTAACTCTGCCGCTGCACCAGCACCGCACCCCCCACTCCAGCCCGGCTGGCTGCCTGGGAGCCGGCAGATGCTTCCTCTGAGCTGCTTTTTCCAGATCAAGTTTGCCTCCAAGGAAGTGAGCCTGAGACTCCCAGCCAGTTGGGGGAGACAAGTTCGAAGGAAGTACCCCAAAGTAGCTTGCCAGAGGGCAGCCTCGCTCTTGGGCAGAGTTTTCCTCTGGTCCCATTTGTTGCTGGATGGAGCAGGCAGATCTACCTTCCCCACTGACTCAGGCCTTGGGTGCTCTGATGGACACTGTGGCTGGAGAGCTGTATTGAGCAGGGCTCTGAGACTGCATCTACAATACTAGGAAGGAAACTCATCATTGATTAGTAATGCCTGCTGTGGACCCAGGATGGAGGATAGGGGCCATGCTGGCCTCATCTGTGTGTCTGCAGCACCTAGTAGGTCCTCAGGTCTGCGCTCCCCTGTTGTGCCTCTAAATCTTCAAGTATAACAAATGCTGTTTGAAAATACCATGTGATGGTGGGCTGAGGTGGGAGGATTGCTTGAGGCCAGGAGTTCCAGACCAGCCTGGGCAACAGAGTGAGAATCCATCTCTAGAAAAAAAAAAAAAAATTACCTGAGTGTAGTGGTGCACGCCTCTAGTCCCAGTTACTTGAGAGGCTGAGGTGGGAGAATTGCTTCGGCCCAGGATATTGAGGCTGAAGTGGGCTATGATTGTGTCACTCCACTCCAGCCTGGGCAACAGGACAAGACCCCCCATCTCTCCTAAAAAAAAAAAAAAAAAAGGAGAAAAAGAGAAAATACCCCATGGCCTTGGTTTCCTTATCTGTGAAATGAGGATGATGATGACAAGCCCCCAAAGGGCTTCCCTTCCCCACGCCCAGGCAGTGACTGACACAGAGGCCTTGAGAGCTGCGTGTTCCAGAGTCATGCAGCTGGTACATGGCTGAGCTGGTGGGGTTTGAACCCTGGGCCCCTGAGTCAGGGAGATCAAGTGGAACAGTTGGGCTGGGGAGGGGAAGGTGCTGCCCAGAGCTCCCAGTGACCTTGGACCCCACTTCTCCTTTCTGCGCAGTGTACTCGGCACACAGGAAGCCTGGTGGGGCCTCCCTTGCCCATCCTGTCTGCAGCCGGGTGGACACGGGGTCCCGGCGTCACCCACCGCCACCCAGGCCTCCCCCTTCCTGTGTTGTGCAAGACGAAGTGTCCCCTGTGTGGAATGGGCAGGCGGCTCTGGCGATGGGTGGACGGAAGAATGGGGCCCTCTCAGGCGGGGTCACTGCCCGCGGTTACCGGTAGCAGGCCTGGCCTAGGCCTCCGCCCCTTCCTCCTCCTTCTCCTCCTCCTCTGTTTCCCCAAAGTTCAGGCAGCCTTAAGCAAGAGGCTGTGGGACCCAGGAAACTGGGGAGGCTGTCCAGCCACCACCTTGTCCCCACAAAGCAGGCCTAGGCTTGGGTGGTCATGGAGAGGTCCTAAACAACAACAACAAAACTATAATAATAATAATGAGAATAATAATGAGAATAGCTATTATAGTGGAGTGGCTTCTACATGCCAGGCGTGCTCTCATTTAACCACAAATACATAAAAAGCATCTCCTATGTGCCACACGTGATTCTCAGACCTTTACCTCATGTCCCATCGAATCCCCACCAACCCTTGTGAAACAGTTTTTTGTTTAATGATTCCTTTCTTCAGAGTAGGAAACTGAGGCTCTGAGAGATGAAGCTACTTGCCAAGGTCACGCAGCTCAGCCACATCCCACTGAACATCATCCTGTCCCCTGGGGTGAGTGCTGTTCTGGAAGCTGGGGGCTCAGAAGCTGTTGGTGCCCACCTGGGAGGTCGCCCTCGCAGCTGCTATCCAGAATCTGTTGCCCAAGGGCTTCCTCTGGCCACAAGAGTGTGGGAAATAAGTGAGAGACCCTTGCCAGTAGAGGTGGGGTCTGGTTGTGCCCCCACTGAGCTTCCTTGCTTCTGGCTCCGGGGACAGCGGGAAGGCACTTTCTGTGAGTTCTCCCAGAGGCCCCTGGGGGTTGGGCTCCTGCTGCCCACTGAGGAGACCTGCTCATCCACCTTCCTTGTGTCGCTTCCTCACTCCCTCCTAGTGTGTCTAGAATCACCTCCCAAATATCCCGTTTGCGCCCAAACCCTTATCTTGGGTTAGCTTCTGGGAACCGACCTCAGCCAGCAGCTCTAATGCTCAGGGCTTGAGAGCTTTGGAATCAGATGGACCTGAGTGTGAATCCCAGCCCTGCCACTTAACCTGAGTGTGAACTTGGGAGCCTGCCCCACCTCTCGGAACCTCAGTTCCTCTGTCTATGAAAAGGGAACTTACGTGCAGAAAACCAAGTGACTATGAGGGGGATGGGGCAGTGTGAGATGACAGGACCAGAGCACGTTCCTGGCTGCAGAGCCCACAAGTCACGCTGTGAGAGCTTTTGGGGGGTGGTATGGGGACAAGGGCGCAGAGGAAGAACCAGTTGCGAGTCCTCAGCCCTGTTTGACTGACGGGGGACGGGGATGAGTGGGAAAGAGGTACAGCGTTGTTCCACCTTCCCCAGCCATCACCCCTGAGATTCCAAATGCACATCGGGACCAACCCAGGGAGCCAGTGGATGTTCAGGGTAGGGCAAAGAACAGGTGCCAAGTGTGCTCCCCAGGGGGTGAGACTGGGTGGCCAGAAGAGCTGCATTGGTAGGACTTTCACCAGGTAGACAGAAGGCACCTCGTCCCTGCAGATCACAGCTTCCAGGGCCACCTGCCCACAGAATCCCTTCACCGATCTGTGCTCAACGCCGGGGTGTGGGGGACTGGGTGTCCTTCTTTTACCCCGGGTGGGGCCTCATGCTCGGAGGGAGCTCTCTCTACCCCCACCACACACCTGCGGTTTCCCTGCTACAGTGATGGCAATCCCAGCCACCTGGCTGCCCAGGCCCCCAACCGGCATTCTCTCTCTTGTTCCCATGGGCAGCCCATCAGCAAACTCATCCACATACCCAAGAGTCCACCTCACTACCCTGCCCTGCCCTGGTCCAGTTGGGATGGATGTTTGCAGTGGTCTCCTCATTGGTCTCCCTGCTTCCTCTCTTGACTTCCTAAGCCAGAGGAATTCTGTAAGAGCTCAGTTAGATCCTATCCCTTTTCTGCTCAGAACCCTCCATGGCTCCCAACTCATTCAGAGCAGAAGCCCACAGGGCCTGCAGGATCTACGCCCCAGCCCCGCCTAACCTTACTGCCTCTCTCTTTGCTGCTCACCCGCAGCCACGGTGGCCTCATCTCTGTGCCATAAACTCGCCAATTATCCTGCTGCTGCCTCAGGGACTTTGCACCCACTCTTCCCTCTGGAACAGAGGACACTCTCGCCAGCTCTGCCCATGGCGGACCCTTGTGTAGGGTCAGGCCTCTGCTCCAAAGTCACCCCTGGGACGCCTTCTCTGACCAGCCTCTCATTCCTATGGCCTCATGCTGTTTTTATTTCTTCCTAGGACTTAGCACGTATCCCAGAAATTAACCTGCTGGTTGATCCTGTTTCTTGTCTGTCTCTTTCCAGTGGAATGTCACCATCGCCCAGGTGGGGATTTTTGTGTGTTTTGTTCACTGCTGTACACCCAGCCCCCAGCACAGCGCCTGTCCAGGGCAAGTGCCCAGTAAACACTCGGGAACCAGAGCATGCATGCGTGGATAAATATTTCTTTGGCAGATGAGGGGGCTGAGGCTCAGAGAAGGCCCTGGGGGTCTCAGACTCACAGCCCAGTGCTCTTTCTGCTGACACACCCTGGTCTCTGGAGCAGTTTGTTGCCTGTTCAACAACAAAGAGGGCGTGCCTGGTTAGGGGTCCTGCGTGCGAATCGCAGTCCCTGCGTGTCTTGACTGGAGGTCACCACCCTCTCTGCTCCAGGGCCTGTAATTACCACTTACCCTGGTCAGTGGGTCCGAGAGATTCCCCATGTAGGCAGGGCTGTGGCCAGGGTACTCACCTGGCCCCCGGCAGGTCCCGTGGGCACTGTCTGGTCAGGCTTCGTGGCTGACATTCCAGGTACATTTCTAGCCCTGGGCTGCCACGGGCAAAGGGTGGGGAGAGGGTCGTGGGCTTCAGGCTGGACAAACCAGTCAGCCTTCCCAGCTGGGCCACCTGACCACCCACTTCCTGTGGGGCTCCTTGAGGCCTGGAGGGTGGAGGGGGCTTTGTTCAACCCCTACCCATGCCCTCTTCCCTTCTCTCCCTTGGCAGGTCCTCCCAGCACCTCCTGCAAACAGACCTCTGACCCAAGCCCTTCCTTCTGCCTCCACTGCCACCATTGCTGCTCATCTCTGCTGGCACAGAAGTCTCTTCCCTGGTCCTCCAGAAATTCCCTCTCCATACTCAGCGAGAGGGAGCTATTAAAACTGTGGGCCAGCCCACATCAGTCCCTGGCAAAGTCCTCTCTAAGGGATCCCGTTGCTTGGAGAATAAACCCTCGGATTCCTTCCTTGGCTCTCGGGGCCTCCTCTCTGACCTCCCTCTGTCTCCTCTCCCAGCCTTCCTCCTCACTTACCCTCCAGCCACGCTGGCTTCCTCCTTGCTCCTGAAATAGCCTGAGGCCCACACTGCCCCGGGCCCTTTGCACTGGCGGTTCCCTCTACCTGGAACACTTCTCCCAGCCTTCCACAGGGCTCCCTCCTGCAATTCCTTCGGGTGCCCACGTGGGAAGCCTTTCCTGACCGCCCCCCACTTCCTTCTGAGCACGGTAGGGTCTTTCTACCTAGTATATGAGGGCAGGGATTTTTGTCTGCTGTGTCCTCTGTGTGCCCCAGTGCCATCACAGTGTCTGGCAGATGGTAAGTGCTCGACACACATTGGCTGACTGCCTGAATGAACAACTCTATGAGCCGATGGCAGATAAGGACACTGAGGTCCTCTGGGGTAGGTGACCAGCCCAGGGCCACACAGCTGGTTTGAGATTAGGCCAGGAGAGGAGCCCGGGTTGGTCACATCCTGGAGCTGGCGTCTTGGAAACTGCATCAGGAGAATAACAAAGATGAGACGCAGGCTCTAACAAATGGATACCAGTGACTCTCGCCCCGCCAGCCCCAGCCCTGCGGCCTTGGGCCCTTCCAGGAGTCATGGTCTGCCTGCCTGGGGCATTCCAGGCTTCAGCCCAGGTCCTGCGCTTTCTATTTTGAGCTTCTTAGTCCTGAGGACTGTGTGTTCCCAGCAGGCGGCGCGGGCCAGAGGCTGAGCCTGGGTGTGGCTGTCACCCTATCTGGGGCCAGGGACCCAGATTCCCGGGCCCTTAACCTGTTGGCTGCTGAGGGCTCTGACATAAGCCCTGTTCCCTGCTTGATTGTCTCCCCTTCAAGCCCCTGCCCTGGTGTCTTCCAGGCATGGTATCAGCCCATCTCCCCTTGGATTATATCCCTATTTGGCCCCATTTGAATCCTGGCTCTGCCCCTTTCCAGCAATGTGACCTTGGGCAAGTCACTTCATCTCTCTGGGTCTCAGTTTCTTCATCTGGGAAATGGGAACAATAAGAGTACCTGTCTCTGGTCATGTGTGGTGACTCACGCCTGTCATCCCAGCACTTTGGGAAGCCGAGGTGAGAGAATTGCTTGAGACCAAGAGTTTGAGATCAGCCTGGGCAACATAGTGAGACCCCGGTCTGTACAAATTTTAAAAAGTTAGCTGGGCATGGTGGTGTGCGCTTGTAGTCCCAGCTATTCTGGAGGCTGAGGCGGGAGGATTGTTTGAGCCCAGGAGTTTGAGGCTACAGTGAGCTATGATTACGCCCCTGCACATTAGCCTGGGTGATAGAATTAGGCCCCATCTCTAAAAATAACAATACTAATAATAAATAAAAATGAAAACAAGTACCTGTCTTCTGGGGTTGCAGAGAAGATTCAATGTGATGAAATTGATGAGAGTGCCCTGCACAGAGCTGGAAACTCAGAAATCCTCAATAATGAGTTCCCCCACCATCAGCAGCTGGTTTAAATATAAAAACTGCCATGGCCTCTGGAGAAACGACAAGAATTGGAAGGAGCTTCCCTGCACTGGTCACCCTATACCCTACACCCTTACTTCCTCCCCTCAACTTGCCTGGATTTATCGACCCCCATTACCCCACTGGTTGCCTTCTCTCCACTTGGCACATTTCGTATGAATTTGCTTGTTGGTTTCTTGCCTATCTCCCCAGTAGAACGTTGGCTCCATCAGGACAGGGACTTTTGTCTACTTTATGCACCTAGTGCAATGCCTGGCACACAGTCAGTGCTCAATAAATGTTTGTTAATAGAACCAATAAATGAATAGCAATCTCCGGGGAGAGGAGCCCTGAGCTCACCTCCTTCCCCAAGCCCAGGGCTCTTGGGTGCTTGTTGGTGTCAGGCCCAGGCCCCCTCTCATCAAGCAGCCAATAAAACTGCCCTGGTTGGTGTTCTCATTTCACAGATGGAGAGACTGAGCCTAGAGAGGGAGATTCGCCTGTCTGATGTCACACAGAGGTCGGCACCTGGGCTGGGATTCCAGCCCAGGATCATGTGGTGTGGGGGGCAGTGGATCAATCTTTTCCTGGAAGGAGTCAATGGTGATGGCGGGAATGGGTCAGGGGTGCTGGCAAGGAGGTTCCAAGGCCCCCAGGAGGGAGGGAGGCATGGGAAATGAGTTAGTCCCTCCTGAGTTCCATCTCTTTCTGTGTCTCTCTGTTTCTGCCTCTTTCTGTCTCCTTGTATTTCTTGGTCCCTGTCTTCGTCTCCCTTTCTCTCTTCCTTGTGTATCTGACCCACTGCCCAAGAGGGGATACAGGCACAGACCCCTGGCTTGGGGGCTGGAGTTGGGGCCAACCAGGGGATTGACATCTGGGGTTGAGCTGGGACTCTGAAGCCGGGCCCTGCAGCCAGGGCCAGCATGCCAGTCTTGGCTCCACACTCCAGGGATAGCCTTGGAACGTCAGGCAGTTCAGAGAGCCCAAGGCCTAGTCCTGGAGACTTGGGTTCCAATCCCAGCTTTGCCACATTCCAGCCTCGTGGCCTTGGGCCCTTAGCCTTTGTTCCTGTAAAATGGGACCATTGAGAGCCCGATCTTAGCGTTTTATGAGGAGGAACGATGTGAGGGCTGTGCTGGGCTTCCTGAAGCCCTGTGTGGCCTGAAAAACACTCAATAAATAACTCAGTGTAATGATTTCTTCTAGCAGATGGAGAAAGCGAGAGTTAAAGAGGCCCAATCATTTCACTCACTCATTCCTCAAACGTTATTAAGCACCTGCTATGCACCAGGTGCTTTGTTTTGTATACATTAACTCAGGGTTCAGCAAACTACAGCCTCCAGGCCAAATCTAGTTCATGGCCTGTTTTTATAAATAAAGTTTTATTGGCACACAGCATGCCCATTCATTTACGTATTGTCCACAGCTGCCTTTCCTCTACAACTGCAATGTTGAGTAGTTGTGAGAGAGACCATAACACCCAGAAAGCTGAACATGTGAACCCTCTGGACATTTACAGTAAAGTTTGCTAATCCTTGGATTAACCCATTACAACCCTGGAGGAAGGACGTGTCATAACCTCGATTTTACAGATTAGGAACTGAGGTCCCAGTGCAGTGTCTGTCACAAGGTTGGGTCTCCATACATAATATCTGGGTCTTATTCCTCCTCTTCTGGCCCATGGGAAGCTGCCAACTCCTGTTCCCTTTCCCTATCCTGCATGGATCATAAGTGGATAATTTGAACCCCGCAGAGGAAAGAATGCTGTTTGAAGGTCAGGTCAATGGAAAGAGTCCTATTTTCAGGTCAGTTTGGACCTTGCCAAAGCCTCTTCCTTCTGGTGACCTTGGATGAGAGGCCTGCCACTAGTAGGTGTTTCATGAACAGTTGCTGAACAAGTGATGTGCGTCACGCCCCTGCTGTGAGCTTCAGCTTGCTTGAAGGCTTCCTCCAGGTAATTGCAGGAGACCCCACGGCTGGTCGCACACCACCATTGGGGTGAAAGATGGCCTCGAGCCATCGGTGGGAGAATACCCTGGGCATGGAGATGCTTTCTAGAGCTCCACGGAAGTGGGGGAGGGGATCTCACTGCCCCCCAAGCCTGCCCTGGAGTCTGTCCCTTCCTCTCTCATGCCGGAGGCCTGCAGGTACCTGGCTCGAGATGTTGCCTGGCCCTCAAAACACCCAGGTTCCCCCCAAGCTCCTACCCAGCCTCCCCGCTGCTGGCCTTGGGAAGCTCCCAGTTTGCCCTCAGCACTTTTCTGGAGGCCCCAGAATCACCAAGAGGTAATCCTGCCTGCTGCCTGGAGGAGGTGATGTGGGAGACTCATGAACCTGGGGTGTCCCCCAGCCAGGGGACAGGTGTGGTGATCAGGGGCTGCTGAGCACTGCAGTGCCTTCCCTGATGGCCTTGCGTGCGGCCCCGTCCCTCCCTTAGAGCAGCCTTCCCATACTGCTGGGTGACACTTGGGTAAGTCATTTCACCTCTTGGCTCTGTAAAACGGGACTGGGGCAGTCCCCACCCCTTCAGGGTGTCATGAGAATGAAAGGCATCAAGTGGGCAGAGCACTTGGCATGGCCCTGGACCACGGTGGGCATTTGTCACACACGCTCATGGACTTATTCCTGGGTCCCTAGGACACCCTGGAGCTCCTCCCCAAGGTCAGGCCTGCTGCTAGCGTGAGAAGGAAGGAGAGGGACATAGACACCAAAGATACAGTTCTCATCTCCATCTAAACGCTAGTGACTTCCAACGGTGTCTCCCCAAGGCTTCCCCCGAGCCTAGACTCAGGTCTCCACCCACCTGTCTCTGTCACTGCTGGGATGACCAGGAGGAGGCTCAAACCCAGGTCGGCCAGGACTCCATTCCTGATCTACCCCCTGAAACCAGTCCTGCCTCTGCTGATGGCTCCTCCATCCTCCAGGTGGTCCCCCAAACCTGGGAGTCTCCCCTGCCTTCTCCTCACTCGCTCCCACATCTGATCGCTCATCACATCCCGTCGACTCCACCTTCAAGGTGGACCCAGAGGCTGCCCTCGTCTCCCTACCTCCACGGCCCCCGCTTCGGCCACGGCCACCAGCACCACCGCCTGGACTGGTGCAGTCACCTCCTCCTGGCTTCCTTTTCTCCCTCAGCCCCTCACAGTCCGTTCTCCACATACGACCAGAGGGACCTGTCAGATGGGACTTATACCTTCCCGCACAGACCCTTCCAGGGATTCCAGCTCTCTGAGTGAAAGCTCCCTGTGGCCTGTGAGGCCGGGTGTGACCCTGGCCCCCCCAGCAAACCCTCCACCTGACTGATGACCTCGCTGCCTCTCTCCCTCGCTTACTCCCTTCCAGCCCTGGCTGGCTTCCTGCTGTTCTTCAAGAAGCCCTGCGTCTTTCCACCTCAAGGTCTTTGCAGGTCCCTGGAGCCCTCATCCACCACGGATGTCCACGACTCCCTCACCTCCTTCAGGTCTAAGCTCGGATGCCACCCTCGACAGCCACCTCCTCTGACCCTTCCCCTGGATTCAGTAGCCTCTGCCTGCTCAACAATCTCTCTCACTACGCCCTTGACCATCCCGTATTCTTTTTTCATAGGGGGAGGGGAAAGGCATCCCAGGAGAGTGGACAGTGTGGGCCAGGGCCTGGACGTGTGGGCAGTGAGAGGGTGGGTGAGGGGAGAGTGATGGAGCCTGGGTGGTTGAGCTTCAGCGGGAGGCATTCTCCAGGAGTGAGCAGGCCAGGGTCACCCTGACTCTGTCAGCCACTGGTTGTATGACCTCAGGGAGCTCTCTCTGGACCCAAGAACCTGCAACTGCTGTTGGAGACCCCCTAAGTGGACCCATCATCTGACAGAGGGGGAAACTGAGTCTGCAAAGCTGCTGCTATGACCTGGTGAAAGGGTCAGCCCAGGGATAGGGACAAACCAGAGGCTTCTAGCAGTCACTTGCACCTCAGTGTGAATGAGCTCCCTGGATTCTTGGCTGCCTTGTAGTCCCTAGACCCCATGGGACTTGGGAGGCAGTGAGGGAAGGGCTGAGCCTGGGGTGGGGTCAGGGCTGTGTCAGGTCCTGGCCCAGCCTCTGTCCCGGCCCCTGGCTCCCTGCAGGGCTCTGGATTGCACAATCATACCACCCACGGCTGTGACCAAGGCAGGTGACACATGCTTTCTGGGAGCCACCCTTGGGCTGTGCAGCCTCATCACACATACAGAGCCACCGCTGGCATGGATGCACCCTGGCACAGCCTGACTGTATGAGGAGTGACTGCTCCTCACACTGCCACTTCCGGGCTGTGTGACTCTGGGCAAGTCACTTCCCCTCTCTGAGCCTCTTTTCCCTCTTCTGTAAGAGGAGGTAATAACAGTTCCTGCTCCCCTGGCTGTTGGAGGGATTGACTCTGTCCCCGCCATACTGGCCCTCTGGCTGGTCCTCAAATGCACCGGGCATGCCCCACCCAGGGCCTCTGCCTGTGCCCTTCCCTTTGCTTGGGCCGGCCCTTGCACCTCCTTCAAATCTCTGCTCAAACGTCGCAGCTCATGAGGCCTTTCCTGCCCCTGATATCCCCTCCTTACTGAATTCCTCCCTGCATCTCTCAGTGCTACCTGACCCGTCATGGTTCCCGCTTGTTCTGTCAACCTGCTCCAGGGTGGCAGCTCCATTTTTGTCTCTCCTGATCATCATTGTGTCCCCAGATCCCAACAAAGCACCTCCTACAAGAAAGTGCTCAGTCCACAGTTGCAGAATGAATGAATGAATGAATGAATGAGTGAATGAATGAATGGAAAGTGCTTAGCACCATGCCTGGCCCTTAGTAAGCACCTGAAACCCAATGCCGTGTGGTGGTGTTATCTTTGGCTCCCGATTTCTAGCCCCATCAAATCCCACCCTCATCAGCCTGGTGCCCCTGCTTTCTCTGCCTGGCCAGCTTTCTGCTGCCTGTGCAGTCTCTTCCCTGGGTCAGGACGACCTCTCAGGGAATCGTGGGCCTGCAGGGCTGGCTCCCTCTGGCTCTGCCTCCAGCTCCTCTTACATCTCCCGGGGGCAGAGGCTTCTGGGAAACAGGCTTTGAAGCTCCCCTGGGTCAGACCCGCTGGGGCCTTCCATAGGCATTGCCTGATGTGACCCCATTAGTGAACAAATGGGGACAGTGAGACCTAGAGAGGGGCAGCCATGTCTGATGTCAGGCTTCAGGGCTCCCAAAACATCCAGGGAAGCTTCCAGGACTCTGACTTCTTTGTTGTTTTTGGAACAGAGCTGAGCTCAGGTGCTGGTTTTCTGGATGACGAAACTGAACCCCATTACAGGCTTTGGAGCCAGGTTTCAATCTCAGTCTCGCCACTTCCTGGCTGTGTGATCGAGGCTTGTCACTCGGTCCCTCTGAGCCTCAGCTTTCTTGTCTGTAAAATGGCACGCTAATGGTACCCAACTCACGGAGGTGTTTGGGGAGACAAGGTCAGCCATCCCGCAGGCATGTGGGGTTTCTGGCCTCTCCCACGGGGTCCCGGGACTCCTGGCTCTGGAACCCCTGAGGCCCAGCCCCTCCAGGGCCAGCATGGTTCCCTCCTTGCTGGATAATTTACAGTCCCGGGGCCATTGCTGCTGTTGCTTTATTTTTTTCCCTTCCCCGACTTCTCCCCTCCTTACCCTGGCCTCACTTCTCCAGAACCAGCTTGTTTTTGTTTTCTGTTTTTACGGCTCCATAAATGAGTCACGGGTCTGATTTGATTTAATTTCGTTGTAATTGTTATCTTTTCAAGCTTGTTTTTTTCCACTCGGTTACTCACGAGACCGCAAAAACCTAAACAGGACGGGGCCTTCCCCAGCTCGGCCTCCTGGTCCCCCGGGGCTCCGGGCCAGGGTCAGCAGCTCCTGGAGATTGAGGTGGGGTCTGTGGAGTTTCTGTGGGGAGGGACTTGGTGTCCCCAGCAGGACTGGGTGTCCTGAGTCCTGGGCTGTAGCTCTGTTGCTGGACAGCCTTGAGAGAATTGTTTGAGCTTTCTGATTTCCCCAGCATCCTCCTTTGCAGGCTTTAGAACAGGGAACCAAAACCCAGGCACCTCTGGGCCAGAAGGTGACAGGATGAGTAAGGTGGGCTGGTGCTGGCTTTGGTGAACTGGAGAGAACAGGCTCTTCTCAGGGGACGGCGGCCTCTGAGCCGGCACGCGGCCCAGATCTTCCCATTTACTAAGAGAAGCCAGAAGTCTGAGATTGTATGTGAAAAGTCCTGATTTTTAAATGTTGGCCAAAGAGTCAAACTGAAAACAAATAAACAAAACCCGACTCTGTGGATATCTCTGGCCCCGTGGGCCATCTCTGGTCTAGAAGGTTCCAATTCTAGCTGCGGCTGCCGTGTTCTCAGTCCTTCCACCCTTCTGCCTGAGCACTTCCCTCCACCTGAAACTCTCTCCTTCCTTCTCCTCATCTCAGTCACTCTCATTCTCTGAATCTCGGTGTGTCTCTTGTTCTCAGCTCAGAAGAAATGACATCTGCTTCGTCCATGTTCGCCTTCCCAAGGCACCTAGTTGCTCCCAATTCACTTTTGTTTCTATGCTTTCTCTTCCATGGAGGGTCTGTCTTGTTTGAGACCGCCTTCGTAGTGGGGGAAATTAGCCCCTTATTTGTTAAAAGTCCTAACACATGTCCTGCCTGTCTTATCATTCATTTCTAAAATGGAGCACGATACTTCTTTGGTCATTTAAAAACCGAAGATGCGAGGCCGACGCCTCCAGGGATGTGCGCTGGGCGGTGGGAGCCAGGTGTGGGGCCAAGGAGTGGGGGCGGAGGAGGAAGCCAGGACCCCAGCCAGGGGGCTGAGGGCTGCTCCTCCAAAGCTTGGGTATGGACATGTGACCAGGGCCCACCAATCAGATGCAGCAATGCCAGATTTATGAATCAGAAGTTGGAAGTGTTGGGGGCTGATTGCTTAAGGACTCTGTTCTGGGGTGGGTGGGGCTATTTTTCCAGAAGCTGCAGTGGGCCAGTTCTGGGGGCAGTGACCAGGGCTCAGCGGTGGCCACAGTGCCTACGGAATCATTTTGCAGAAATGACCCTCCCCGTGATTATGTCAGGAATGTCAAGTACAATGAAAAGAACATTGCATTGTGCGGTCATGCAATTTTGTTTAAATATATTTAAATGTATCCACGCTTGCTATAGTGTGCTCATTCTAAAAATCTGTGTGCACCACAGCAATTATACGATAATTGTGTTAGGTCAAAGAGAAAATCAATTTATTTTCACAATTTTTATCCCATGTGGTAAGACAGTGACCTAGTCAAATCTCTCTAAGGTCATTCTTTATTATGATGTTTTGGCTCTAGTTCTCGGTGAATAACTCACTTTACATGGCTTTTTCCTGAGCCAAATTGTCCACCTTTATTTTCAGAGCTGCGGCCTGAGGTCTCCAGAAGCCCCTCCCAGCACCTCCCTGGGTGTGTCTCATGCTGCAAAGGGCACAGGGACCTGCAGGCTGGTGCTGTACTCCTGGAGTCCTGATGGCTGTGAAGCCCTAGGACCCACCCAAGTTGAGCTCTGTCACCCACCACCACCTGTGGCCTCAGCCTTCCCAAACTCCTGGCTCAGCCCCTGCCTCACCTTCTCTTTCACCCTACTTGTCTTTCCCTCCTTAAGCGAGACCTTGGGTGAGACCCTTGGGCAATGCTCTGGGCCTCAAATGGAAGCTTCATGGATGCTTCAGATGCTTCAGATCATGGAGTCCTGGAACTATAGAATTTTGTCCTCCAGGACGAAGGAATCACTAGCCGTCAGCAGACGAAACCTTTGCAATTCTAAAATTCAAATGCACAGGAGGCCTGGTAGACCAAGTCATGTGCTTGTTTGGGAAGCATTTATTGAGCATCTAGTATGTGCTAAAGTACTAGGGAGACAGCAGGAAACACAATGGACAAATCCTTTGACTTCATGGCTGTTAGATTTTGGGAGGGGGAGACAGCAAAGAAATGACAAATAGGTGAAAGACATAGCATGTCCCATAGTGAGACCGATGGGGAAAGGGGCTGAGTCTGCAGGAACTGAAGGGGCTGGCCACACAGAAGTCTGGGACAGAGCATTCCAGATAGCAGGAAGAGCAGATGCAAAGGCCCTGAAGTTGGAACAAGCTTGCATTGTGGGGGAAAGTGAAGGAGAGCCAGAGATCATCCGGCACTGAGGGCCACAGGAGGAGGAGGAGGAGTTTGAATTTTACTGCGAGTAAGGTGGGAGCATTGGAGGGCTCTGGGCACAGGAGGGAGATGGCCTGACTCAGGTTACAACACCAGGTTCCTCAGCCTCGGCACCATTAACATTTCGGGCTGGATGATGCTCTGTAGTGGGGTTGTCTTGTGCAGTGTTGGATGTTAAGCAGCGTCCCTGGCCTCTGCCCGCTGGGGGGTTGCCAGTCGCACCACCTCCCCAAACTCGGTTGTGACAACTAAAATGATTTCCAGACATTGTGGAATGTGTCCTGGGTGCAGGATCTGTTTGGAAGGCAAAGCCAGCAGGATTTGTTGGGTTGGGCAAGGGAGATGTTGGAGTGGATGGGTGGATGCAGGCGCTATCGTCTGCTGAGATGGGGAACTGATTTGAGGGGCCACATTAGAAAGTTTCTCCTCCGGATGCCAACTTCATAGATCTGGGGCAGGGCCTAGAACCTGGCGTGGTCACAACCTGGCCTCAGGGGATGCTGAGTTTTCCACACTGTGCCTCAGAGAATTTAAGTGTCCAGAGGATGTACACTGGGGAAGGGTCTCTTCTATGGGTGCAGATGGGAACAGGTGGGCAGGGGGCCTTTCCTCGTCAGCAGACCAAGAGACTCTAAGTTGTTGTTTCAAGGGAGTCAGAGGATCAGCCTCATTGGAGGACTGGTTCCAAAAGGCAGCTTCACGGCCAGGCACGGTGGCTCATGCCTGTAATTCCAGCACTCTGGGGGCTGAGATGGGAGGATTGTGTGAGCCTGAGAATTAGAGAATAGCCTGGGCAACATGGCGAAACCCTGTCTGTAAAAGAAAATAAATGAATAATAATAAAAATTAAAATAAAAGAAAAGAAGGGATTCTGAAAATGAAAAAAGCCAAACTCAGGTGCTGCCAGAGCTGGACAAGCAGCACTCGTGGTGAAGTGGTTGGAGAGAGGTGCAGGCCTGTCTAAAGGGGTGGACACTGCTCAGCTTCTGCTAGTGTCGCCACATGGGAAGGCCGGGATTGACAGTTTTTCATGAGAAACTGTGAATCTAGATCAGGGTGTCCAACCTTTTGGCGTCCCTGGGCCACACATGAAATACGCTAACACAACGATAGCTGATGAGCTAAAAAGAAAAAATCGCAAACAAAATCTCATGTTTTAAGAAACATTATGAATTTGTGTTGGGCCGCGTTCAAAGCCATCCTGAGCCACATATGGCCTGTGGGTTGCGGGTTGGACAAGCTTGATCTAGATTGTTATATGAAACCTGTTGATATTTAAATGTGAGGGCAAATATATGCATATACAGGCCAGTTTTGGCCTGAGGGCCATGAGTGTGAGGTCTCTGTGCAGCCCTTCCATTGTGCAGATGAGGAGCTGGCCGGGAGTGTTAGCACAGCTGCCTCCAAGCCTGGCAGATGGTTCTGGATCAGGGCTCGAAGGGGTGCCTCGGGGAGGCGGTGCTTGGACTCAGCTCTGAAGAAGGGTCAGAGTCCCACAAAAAAGAGGAGAGGGCATTCCAGGGGGCAGAGGAGTGTGAGCCAGCATGTGTGCTGGGAATATGGGAGACTGTTTTCCAGGTGGAGGGAGTAAGAAGACGAGGAACTGGAAAAGGAGTTGAAGGAGACAGGTTGATGAGGATGACGGGGAATAAAGTGGAGACAGAAGGTCAGATTGGACCCAAAAGAGGGTTGGAAAAATCACCCAAACACTTTAATAATATTAGTAACCTCACTTCTGAAATTGTGTGGCAACAAGCAGCTCGTTTATTGTACCACTTACTTCGGGTTCTTGGCAACCCTGCATACACCAGGGAATGTTTGCCTAACAAGAAACGTTCTCACTCACAGATTGTTTACAAACGCCTCGAAAATTTTTGTAATATTTTTATAAATATTAGGTTAGAAATTTCATATAGAATTGTAAAGTGTGAGTGGGTTAATTAAAGATTTTAAAATTTCAACTTAGCAGGTTTTTCTTTTTCTTCTTTTTTGAGACAGGGTCTCACTCAGTCGTCCAGCAGGCTGGAGTGCAGTGATGCAATCTCAGCTCACTGCAACCTCCACCTCCCGGGTTCAAATGATTCTCCCACGTCAGCCTCCTGAGTAGCCGGGACTACAGGCGTGCACCACCACACCTGGCTAATTTTTGTATTTTTTGATAGAGACAGGGTTTCACCATGTCGGCCAGGCTGGTCTCCAACTCCTGACTTCAAGTGATCCACCTGCCTTGGCCTCCCAAAGTGCTGGGATTACAGTCGTGAGCCACCATACCTCACCAGCAGATTTCTCTAAGCATTTTAGAGGCAATATTTTCCCCCCAAATCTCTCTTGTGCAAATTTTCTACCTCACAGCTGCCAAAACTTGAGGTGATGGACAAAAATAGTTGATATATAATGCTAGAAAGACTTAAGTGAGGTTTAGAGAGAGAGTCTAGAAAGAGTTCGCTTTCAGAGGGGAGGATCAGGGCCGGCTCCCTGTAGGAAAAGGTTTTGAATATGTGTGTTGAAGGGTGGGTGAAATCCAGACCAGGCAGATGGATTAGGGAAAGTGAGGGCATGCCAGGTGGAGGGCCCTGTGTGTGCGCAAATGTGAGGGGGGAATGATGGGGGTGAGAGCTTGGACCAAGGGGGCTGGGGCTGGGGCTTGGGTGCCAAGAACCAAAGAGCTGCGATAAGGCCTGTCTGGGGCTCAGCCAGACTGGGGAGTAGTGCATGAGAAGAGGAATGGGGAGCCCTAGAGGGTTTTAAGCAGGGGAGGAACGTGGAGTCCACAGCAAGGCAGAGTGACTGGTGGGGAGGTGGGGAGGATGCCATAGCAACCATTCACGACAAGCCTCAGCCCCAAGCCTCAAGGAGGCAGGCAAGGCTGAGCTTCTCTTTCCAGATGGTTTGTGGGTGCAAAAGGGCAGCAAAGAATGTGGGTGCCTCGTCCTTCTGCCCACGGTCTAGGGTCCTTCCCCTCTCCCCAGTGGAGCCATCACAGGCGAAATAGAAGAACAAGCCGCCTGCGTTCAGTGGCTACAGAATACCTGGCCTCGCACAGAAGGCTGCGGGGTTTCTGCTCATTCATTCTTCCCGCATGAGGGAGGCGCTACGTCCATTTTACACAGGACACCGGGTCCCGGAGAGGCTAAGCAGCATGCCCGAGGTTACACAGCCAAGAAGGGGCACAGCAGGATTCAACCCAAAAGTCTTCACTCCAGCTACTGCCCTATCATGACACTCACGCACTCCCACCAAGTCTGGCTGTTTCCAGGACCATAATCATCCCCATTTACCAGATGGGTAAACCGAGGCTCTGAGAAGTAGAGTCACTTGCATGAGGCCATACGGCAGGAAGGGTCAAAGTAAAGATTTGAATCCCTGGGTCCAGTCGACTCTGGAGCCTGCTTTCTTCCCACCAAATGCCTCAGCTGCTCGCCCTCCTGGGCATCTGTTTCCTCACCTGATGAACGGGGGTGATGGTGATGCCCCCCTGGCAAGGCCTACAGAGGATCCCGGGTGGTGCACGTCAATCACCCAGCTCAGTGCCTGGCAGTCAATGGATGCTTTAAACGTGACGGCTGTGTTTATTTGTATAAAGGTGGCTGAACATTAAATGGGTGGATTTATGGAAAGCGCTTAGGGTAGTGCCCTGCACATAATAGATGCTCAAGAAACACTAGAAGCAGTTATTACTATGATAGGATCTACCACAGGGGACAGCCCGGTGCTCCCTCAAAGCTGCTTCCTTCCCCAGTTGCCTTCCATTTACTTCTCCCTTCATCCAACACACTGGCCTTAGGGTCCAGGTTAGGATTCGGGGGGTTGGAGGGCTTAGGTTACAATTTGGGGTGATTTGGCCCCTCCTGCCCATCAGTCAGAGTGATGCTGAGAGCACTGGATGATAAGACCAGACTTCTAGGTCCGTGCCCCGGACCCGCTGTGTGATCTCTGGCAACAGCCTTGCCCTCTCTGGGCCTTGGTTTCTCCTTTCATCTGCAGAGCCTGGGCCAGGCTGCCCTGGGAGGTGCCAGCCCCAAATGGGGCCGGGGGCGGTTCCTGTGTCCCCTTGGCCACCAGCCTCCATCTCCCGCCTCCTGAGCTGCAGGCCCGCCCGGCTCAGCTGTGACGATGAACCAGCCAATCTGTTTACTGAACTGGCTGACCCCTTCCGGGAACTCGGCCCTAGCTTCCCAGAACTCGGGTATTAATGACCCGGAGCCACATGACGGAGCATGACACAGCACTTTTGGGCACAAGGCAGGGCCCAGAGGGGTGCGTGGGGGCCGCAGCCCAGCCCCCAAGCCCGTCCAGCGGGTGAGTCACCCGGGCCCCCTGCAGCTTCCTGATCCCAGCCACTCAGCTGTCTTCCCCACTCCCAGGATATCCCCAGTTGTCCGGGCTGCTCTGGGACCTCTTGATCTTTGCACTAGGGACTTAGCATCGGTCTTGGGTGATCAGGGCTGCCTTCTGGGATTACAGATGGGGACAGTGAGGCCCAGAGGACTAGAGTGAATGAACAGTACGCTCTGAGTAAGCGTCCACTGTGTGGGAGGCACTGGGCAAATACGTCATGTTAGTCTCACAGCAATGCAACACAGTGGCATAGTTTAATCCTCATATAATAGATGGGGAAACTGAGGCTCAGAGCGGGAATGAATTCTCCCAAGGGCATGCAACGAGGGCACTCTCTGTTTGACCGGAGGTAATTTCCTCTCGTCTCCTCAGCAGCCGACAAGGGAGGTGCCATGTGGACTGTTTCACAACTGGAGAAACTGAGGCACAGAGGGGTTGAGTCACCTGCCTAAGGCACTAAGCAGTCTGGCTCCAGGACCTGTGCTCAGAACCAGCACCTGGCACATAGCTGGCACCGACATGGTCTCTGTGCACTGCCGTGGATGAGAGCAATGCTGCCTGTGGTGTCCGGCGGAGCTGGGTTCCAATGCTGACTTCACCTTTCTCAGGCTGCACAGCCTGGAGCACGTGGCTGCACTCTGCTGTGCCTCAGTTTCCTCACCTGTCAAGGGTGATTGTGGTCGTCCTGATCTTGCAGAGCTGCAGTGAGGGCTATGAGTGAGGGGTGTCTAAACTGCATCTGGACACCCAGAAGGCACTCTGTGAACACTGACTTTCCTTGGCCCAGGCCTCTGAATCCACAACAGGTCAGCCTCTGGGCCCCATATCTTCCTCCTTCACCCTTTGCCGCCCCAGGGCAAGGTGAGGGCGGTGGTTTTTATGGGCCTGGGAACCAGACAGGCTCTGGGGCTTGGAGGGGGCGCCTGCTGCTGGCGAGAATCGGGCCTCCTGGTTCCCAGTCCCTGATTTTGGGCAGGGGGCCAGGGGCGGGCAGGGGTGAGGCAGCACTTTGATGCTCTTCCCTTCATTCCACCACCATTGCTTGAGCACCTACTGTATGCCAGATTGCAGGGGACCCAGAAGTGAACAAGGTCTCTGCCCTCACTATGGTGGAGGAGAGGATGGAGGAGATAAACATCGGTGAGCAAATGCTCGAAGAGGCGAGAGGATTTCACCAGGGAGAAGGGCTGTGGTAGGAATCAGCAGGAGTGTTGGGAGCTGGGTGGGTCAGACAGGGCTTTTCTGAGGCGGTGCGGAGGAGCAGACGCCTGAAGGAGAAGAAGGACCAGACCTGGGGAAGAGATTTCCAACAGAGGGAAATTCACCACAGCGCATGCAAAGGCCCCGAGGGTGGAAACGGGTTTGGGAGGTTCCAGGAAAGGCGGGGAGGCTGAAGGGGTGTGAGGAGGGGACAGCAGCAGGACATGGTGCTGGAGGGCCAGCAGGGGTCGGACCACGCAGGGCTTCGTGGGCTGAGTGGGCAGCGGCAGCTGGGACTTGGGCAGGAGCTGATGTGAGAGACGGCAAGACTGCCTGAGATGGCATTCAGACATTCTACCCATGTCACAGACGAGCTCGCTGAGGCCTGGGCTAGCTTCCTCTAGAAGGTCAGTGGCTGGACAGGGATGAGAATCGAGGGAGTTCAACTCCCCTGGAGAAGACAGAAGCCAGAACACGGGTAGAGGAGAGGGTCCCGCGTTCACGCCTGCAGCCCCGAGAGCTGTGGGCTGTGGGGCCGCCTGGATGGCTTCCTGGCAGAGGAGGTGCCCTCCAAGCTGTGGCTGGGGCAGAAGGGCTGGGAGAGCTTTCCTAGTGAGGGAAACAGCACACAGAGAGGCCCTGAGGCGGCGGTGAGGTGCAGGCGTGTCTGGGAAATTCATCACTGCTTGGGAGTCAGGAGAGTGACGGGGTGAGGAGGTGTTATTATCAGGGTCTCCCTCTCAGAAGGCCTTGGGGCCAAGGGGAGGAGCTGGAATTGCCTTCCACCACGTGCAGACCCCAGGATGGATCCCAGGACTGCCCGGAGACAGGCACACGTCTGCCTTCATGTGGCCCACAGTCCAAGGGCAGGGACAGTCTGGAGAGGTCAGGGCCATGGGGGGCAGGAGGGCAGAAGGGCAGAACTCCCATCCTAGTTCCAATCTCAGTGCTGTGACACACTCCCTGTGTGACTTGGGGCAAGTCACTCCACCTCTCTGAGCCTCTGTGTCCTCATCTATAAACACCACCTGGAAAGATATTCTCAGAACACAGTGAGATCATTCACTCATTCGTCCACTCATTTATTCCTTGGATTTTATTTTTTAGCACTTCTTATATGCCAGGCCCTGGGCTAGGGACACAGCAGTGACAAAAACCCCTGCCTTTGTAGGGCTGGCAGAAGAGGCAGTGTAAAGCAGCGAGTGGTTAAGAACACAGACATTGGAGCCAGGGGGACTTGGCTTAACTCCTGGCCCACTGCTTATTTGCTGTGTGGCTTTGGATGAGACACTTTACCTCTTTGAGCCCCACCTATAAAATGCTATGTCATAGGATTGCTGAAAGGACAAATGAGTTAATATATGTCATGTGTTTAGCACACAGCCTGGTACACAGCAGGTGCTCAATTGTGCTTGAATGAGCAGAGATGTGCAATAAGCAAACAGAAGAGGGGTGAATGGATGAGACAGTGTCTGATAGTGGGAAGTACAAGTGGCCAGCTCTTAGCAACAAGTAGGCATTCAGTAGGTGCTCAATAAGTGTTTCTCCTCCTTTGTCTCCTTCCAAGTCCATCTTGGACCTTAGCCCATAGGGGACTTAAGGGCCTGAGGTCTGGAATCTGTGTGGAGGGTGGGAAGTCGTCTTTGCTGATTCAGAAACCCAGAGCTGAGTTTTGGGGTTGGGAAGGGCAGAGATGCCCCCAGCATCCCCCGCCCCTCATGCTCCCTGCACCCTGTCCCCAGCATCATGTGCAGCCTGGGTGGCTGCGACGAGCTGGGGCCTGCCCGACGGGTCCCCAGTAATGACACTCATTACACAGGTGTCTGGCAGCAGGAAGAGGAGAAGGCCCCAGGGGCCGCATTCACATGGCGCCCAGCCAGCCCACCCCAGGCCCTTCCTCGTCCTTTATGAGTCTGGTGCCCAGGGCAGGCGGGCAGGCGGGGGAGAGGAGCTGGCGAAGGGCCAGCTGGCGCCCAGTGAAAGGAGGGAAAGTTGAGAGGTCTGGGTGCCAAACTCTGGAGTGGAGGCCAGGGGAGGTGGGCACGGGGGGCGTGTGTGTGTGTGCACGGGGTCGTGCGTGTGTGTGCACGGGGGGCGTGTGTGTGTGTGCACGAGGGTCGTGTGTGTGTGTGCACGCATGTGTCAGTGTGTTTGGGGGGGTGCAGTGAATGTGTCCAGGTCTATGCATCCCTCCTGGCCTGTGTGTGGAGATGAGAGGGTCTGTGTAGATGAAGCACTGATGGTCCCATGCCCGTTTCATTTGTTCTGTAACCTACACTGTGAGGTGGGTACCAGGCTGGGTCCAGCCTGGGCCTGGTGACGTCCGAGCCAGCCCCAGGGCAGCCCTAGACTCTGCCATCTAAGAGCTCCAAATCCAGGGAGTGACAGACACCAGGCAGAGGACTAGCACATCCCAGTGAAGACTTTGATGGAGAAAAATAAGGCAGGGAGCTGAGATCAATAGGATGGGGTCGGAGGCTTCACTGGAAGGTGAGCTTGGCCGGAGGCCTGGAGGACGAGCCGCCATGGCAAAATCGGCAGGAGGAATGGCAAGTGCAAAAGCCTGGTGTCAGGGCTCAGCTTGACCTGTGTGAAGCGGCGAGTGAGGAGGGAACTGGGGGCCGGGGCAGGTCTAGAGCTCATGGCCAAAGTCAGGAGTGTGCATCTTCTGAGCGCAGTGGGAAGCTTGGCAGGCGGTAGGCACACAGATGGGGGCTCCGCTGGGGTGAACGGGTTTGATGAGAGCGGGGACCAGGCCCTCTGGGTGTGGGAACAATTGGCTTTCAGAGCTACAGACAGGAACGTGGGCTGCTCAATTGTGCTTGAACCTTTTCTCCTGGGTTCAAACCCCTCCTGGATCCTGGAACCTGTTATTAAGCTGGCTGCACCCCGGGGCACCGGCCTTTATCCCCAGACAGGGCCCTGGCCCCCAAGACGCGGGTGGATGGGAGATACTGGTGAACCCCATGCCTACCCCACCCCTGCCAGGCCCCTCGGCAGGGCCAAGTCTGCTTCTGAGAGCTGGAAGGAGATTGCGGAGCACTGAGTACCTCCGCTTTTACAGATGGGGAAACTGAAGCCCAGAGAAGGAATGGGTATGTCCTGGGGTCTTGTGGCAGGGCACTGGGGGCAGCACCCAGAAAGCCTCCGTCACATTCCTATCTCTTCCTACTTCATCCCCGCCCGCAGCAGGCTCCTCCCAGTATGACTCTGGCAGGGTAGCAGCTGGTGTCTGGGCAGAGCTACAGGGAAGAGCTGGGTCTGGTTTGAGAAGCCTCTCTTAATTGGGTCCTGTAGGAAGAACTGTTAACACTGTGCGTTTCCCATCGCTGGAGATGTGCAAAAAGACCCGAATAACAGCCCTTCGTCTGCTTAGAGAATTACAGAGAGGTTTGGGTGGGTGGGAGACCACTTCCCTTCTAGCTCTGTGATTCCACAGGAACCTCGGAGCAATCCTCAGCTCAAGCCTCAGTTTTCCTGACTGTAAAATTGCTTTTTGTAATTATCAGAGTGACCTCATTAAAAGGACAGCTTTGTTGATAAAATTCTCCTGCATTTATCCAGTCCATACTTGGCTCCCCAGTGCTAAGAGACAGCTCCAGCCCTCACCATGGCTTGTATATCCTGCAGTCCTGGTCCTCGGGGCCTTTCCTCCCACCCCCTGATTCTCCCCTTCCTCTCTCTGCTGCAACCACAGACTTCCTCTCTGTTGTTCCTCTCTTGCCTCAGGGCATTTGCAGATGCTGTGAGCATTGGATGCCGGGTGGAGGGCTTTCCATAATTTCAATTTCCCACCAGTTCTATCAGGTGAATAGGAGATCCATTTTACAGATGAGGAAACTGAGTCTCTGAGAGCTAAAGACACACAGCTTTTTGTGAATCCACAGGAGTCAGGATTTGAGCTCAGGCCATCTGGAATCTAACACCACTCTTTTCTTCATTCCTTATGTGACTTGTCTTCATTTTCAAAACTTTGCTCAACAGTTGCCTTCTCCAGGAAGCCTTCCCTGACTACCCTCTTCGTCCACCTCCCATGACCTTCCCGAGTTTCACCGTTGCTGCACTGCTCACACTGTCTCTCAATTATCTCTCTCGCTCTCTTTTTTTTTCTCAACAGCTTTACTGGGGTGTAACAAACACATGATAAACTGCACATACTCCAGTGTTCGTGTCACTGATCTGCTTTCTGTGGCCGTGGATTAGTTTGCGTTCTCTACAATTTTCTGTAAGTGGAATCATGCGGTGTATTCTTCATTTGGCTTCTTTTCCTCAATATCGTGATTTATGAGAGTTACCCACATCCCTGTGACCATTCTCTCTTTTTTTATGTATCTGCCCTGTCCCCCTCAGACTGTGAGTTCCATGGGGCAGAGACCCTGTCATATTTACCTCTACGTCCCCAGCACTCAGCACAGGGCTGGGCACACAGGAAGTGCCTAATAAGTGTTGACTGACTGGAAGGAGGATGAGGATGTGCCCAAATGGGGGAAGAGCGGGCACACTGGCATGGCAGTGAGGAGCCCAAAGCCTGATTAAGAAAAGACAGCCCCTGGAATCATCTGGAGGCCTCGCGGCCCTATCAGATAAGCATATCCGATCATCCCCATGGCTGTCTCTGTGGAGCAAAGATCTGGATTGCACAAGGGCTGGGCCTGGGCTGAGGTGGCGCTAGTGGTCCCTTTATCTTGCGTGGGCATTCGGCTCCGTGTTCTAGAACTGCACAGCCCACGCACCCCGGCAGGCGGAGGCCTGGGCTCCGGCAGCGGGTGGGCAGGTGGGCGGCAGGAAGAAGTGGCCGCTCAGCCCTCCCCAAACCAGTCGGACTCCTTTGCAGAGATTTCTGCAGGCGCTTTGGGAGCTGGGTAAGGGAGAGTGGGAGGCAGGAGGAAAAAGCAGGAGGAGGGGAGGAATCATTTAATGAGCAAATATTATAGGGAATTTCCAGTTCATGCCCCATCAGGCTGGGCAGGAACACAGTGGGATTACTCAGGCAGTTTCCAGGTACCAGCCTCGACCTCGAAGGTTCAGTGTGGCTCAGATGCCTGTAGGTCTTCATTGCTGGCTAGAAACCCAACTAGCCAGGGTGAGAAAGTGGCTGTGAGCTACATCCTGAGACAAAGCCTGCAACCAAAGTCGAGTCTAAGCATGTGCTTCCTGCATCAATATTTGCTGAGATGACCTTATTGCCCATTTCCCAGACCGAAAAACTGAGGCTGGGAGTTGTGGCTGAGATCACACAGGGGTCAGTGGGGAGTAGGGAGAGCTTAAAAGCCAAGGGCCATTGTGGAGTGACTCCTTCAACAAGGGCCACATTCTTTTGATAAATACTTATTGAGCACCTACTGTGTGCCACACACCATGCTCAGCTCTGCAGGTGAAAAAAAAATGGAGGCCGGTTGTGGTGGCTGACACTGGTAATCCTAGCACTTTGGGAGGCCGAGCCGGGCAGATCACAAGGTCAGGAGATCAAGACCATCCTGGCCAACATGGTGAAACCCCGTCTCTACTAAAATACAAAAAATTAGCCGGGAGTGGTGGCGGGCGCCTGTAGTCCCAGCTACTTGGGAGGCTGAGGCAGGAGAATAGCTTGAACCCGGGAGGTGGAGGTTGCAGTGAGCCGAGATCGCACCACTGCACTCCAGCCTGGTGACAGAGCAAGACTCCATCTGAAGAAAAAAAAAAAGGAGTCTTTGGGCAAAAATTGTGCATTGCATCTTATCTACAGATGAACGCAATTTTTGAGGTCAGAGATGTTTTGTGGAAACAAGAAGTTTGGACCAGACTAGCATTTCAAATCTATTTTATCGTTTATCCATTCTGAGGACACAAATCTGAGGGACACAGAGTCTCTGGGGTATTAGTAGGAGTGACAAGGGGGAAAGTGTTCCATCATCCACTGGGTTTGGGAATTCCTGGGTGAACATTTGCCACAGGTGTTCTCAGTCTTAGATGCTCCAAAGAGCTCAATGAGCATCTAGGTGGTTAGTTCCTGTAAGTTACCCTCTGGGATACCTAAGGGAGTTTGTTCACTGTTTTTCTGGCTTCAAGGAGCCTTCTCTGAATCCCCAGAAGGACCTGAGTCTCCTTCTGTGAAGGCACCTGCCTGGAGCTCCCTTTGACCTCCAGGGTTGTAGCTGTCTGTTTCCATCACTTGACTGTGAGCTTCTCAAGGGCAGGGACAGCTGTGATTCCCTTCTTGGTTCTGGTATAGAGAACAGAATGGGTGGATGGAGCATTTAATGGGTGAAAGGATGATGACCTGATGGATGGGTGGATAGTCAAATGGATAATTTAATGGCTGGGTACATATGTGGAGATAAGGGAACTGTTTTTGAATGGATAAAATGGATGAAGAAATAGATCAATGAAAGAATAGAAGAATCAATGAATGAGATAATTAACAATTGAATTAATGGATTAGTGAACACATGAATGAAGAAATTAGTGGATAAATGGAGAGATGGATGATGGATGGTTGAATAAATAAATGAGTGCTGGATTTTAAATTGTGTGATGGATGGCGTGGGTGATTTCGTGGTTGAATACTGTGAATTATTGATGGATGAATGAATAGATAAATATATAATTAAATGAATGAATTAATACATAAAATGATGGATGACTTAATAGATGGCTAGATGAATAAACAGATAAAGGGATAAATGGGTAGATGGATTGGTGATTCCACGAGTGAATGGATGGGTGTATGGATGGGCAAATGGTTGGATGGATAGATGAAAGAGTGGGTGGATGGATGAGTGAGTGGGCAGATGAATGGGTAAATGGATGGATGAGTGGACGGGTGAGTGGGTGGATAGGAGAATGGATAGGTAGAAAAATGAATGGATTGGTGGATAGGAGGGTGGATAATAGAATAGATGGATGAATAGGTGGATGGATGGATAGATGGATGGATGGTTAGATTGATTGGTGGATGAATAGATGAATGGGTGGATGAGTGGATGGGGAAATAGGATGGAGGAGTGCATGGATGGGTGGAAGAGAGAATGAATGGATGGATAGGCAAGTTGGATGGATATACAGGTGAATGCATGCTATGTCATAAGATTGGAACTGAGGTCAGAAGGCAGGAAAATTCCTGTCTTCCTCCCTGATGCAGCAGTATCAAGTTTTTGAAGTTTGAAAGCTAAGTGAAAGTTTTGAGTCATATCTCCAGAAAATTGCATATAGACACAAAATGCTAGCAACTTTATGGGAGTGGTGGTCATGGAGCCTAAGAGCCACCTACAGATCCTAGGTGAGGAGTCCCAGTGCAGTGTTATGCATTTCCTTTTACTCTCTGAGCCCTGATCTTGGAGAGGAACCCAGGCCCAGTGGAGTGAAGGCAACTGAGATGGGGACAGTTTCCTAAAGGAGAAGAGACTTGTGTATTCATTCATTCATTGTGCAACATTGCTGTGACCTTTCTGGATGCCTGGGAGAAAATACCTGGGAGAAGATAAAGGTGCCTCTCATAAATGGCAAGTGTTTGGAGCTTGAAGTCAGACAGATTGCATTTTTAATCTAATCTCTGATATGTACTAGCTGGGTGACCTTGGGAAACTTACTTCACCTCTATGGGCCTTCTCTTCTTCATGTATAAAGTAGGGACAGCAATAATCCCTACCCTATTGGGTTGTGACTATGTAAACAGGTATGTAAAACATGTATCCCAGTGCTCAGTGCATAGTAAATGCTCAATAAATATCAGTTCTTCTTTTTCTTCTTACATGACTACTGCTGTCTTGCATTGGGCCTATGCAAGATGCTGCTGAGCCTGAGATACCCAAGGCATCATCCCGGCCTTTTAAAGTGTCCACAGTCCATCAGGGAACACAGACAAGTAAGCAGAGGATTCCATTCACAGAGGGTTTGGGGGCTGAGATAGGGAATCCTAAGACCTCATGTTTAGGGTCATCTGATCCTCAGCATCCATTCCTATTAATATCTCTTTCTAGCAAGTGACTGCAGAGACTGGAAGGCTACACGCTACATTTCCCAGCCTCCTTTGCAGCAGGGGTTCTGTACGCTCTGCAGGTCCTGCCAGGCAGATGCCTTCCTGTGAGAGTCAGAAAATGGGGACGGCCTTGTTTTTGCCTGGGCTCTCTTTCTGTTGGTGAGCATGGACATGGGATGGATTTTCTTGCAGCAAACTTGGTGTCTGGGTATCACTCTTGGGGAGTCTAGAGGTAGGGGTGGCGGTGGTGGCTTCCTCATCTCCAGATTGCTGGATGGTGCTGCAATGTGTTCTCAAAGTCTACAGCTCCTCTGTGGCCTCCTGATTCCTCACCATCCTGAGTGGCTGACAGCTCTCCTGAAGGTCCAGTTCTGCTGTGTGGTACTGGTGGCTCTCCAGACCTTCCAGCAATGCTGTGAGTGTTCAATTCCCTGTGTTGAATCCTTTCTGCTTAAAATGCCTGGAAAGAATGCTGTCCTCTAAAATCCAAAACAAACACAAAATCTGGAAGGGTTTCTGGTTCCCATAACAGTAGTTTGACTTACACGGGGTGGGAAGCGGGGAACACTGCAGGGCCTCAGCAGGTACCTAAACTGGACTTAGGGCATCAGGGAAGGTTTACGAAGCCCGTGACATGTAAACTGAGTCCTGAAGGGCATATATGGAGTAGGCAGACAAAGAGTTGAGTGGGAAGAACACACCAGGCAGAAGGAACAGCCTGTGCACGGCTGGGCACGGGGGCTCACACCTGTAATCCCAGCACTTTGGGGGCCAAGGTGGGCAGGTCACCTGAGGTCGCGAGTTTGAGACCAGCCTGGCCAACATGGTGAAACCCCATCTCTACAAAAAATAAAAAAATTAGCTGGGCTGTGGTGGTGCATGTCTGTAATCCCAGCTACTGGAGAGGCTGCGGCAGGAGAATTTCTTGAACCCGGGAGGTGGAGGTTGCAGTTAGTCAAGATCGTGCCATTGCACTCCAGCCTGGGCAACAGAGCGAGACCCTATCTCAAAAAAAAAAAGAGGGGGGACAGCCTATGCAAAGACTCAGAGATCAGAAAAGACATCGTGGAGAGGTGGGTAGTTCGGGCTGACTGGAATGTACAAATTGTAAGGGAGAGGTCAGGGGCTTTAAGGCTTGCCAAGGTGCTACACTTCCTTTGAAAGTGATGGGGGGCTTCTGATAGTAAACAGCAGAAAATAGTAGGTGTCTTTCAGACTCCTGCAGGAGTCTGAATTTGGGGAAGAGGAAGTATTGCAGGGAAAGCAGCGAGATGGCAAGGAACTGCAGTCACCTGGGTGAGAGGTGATGAGATTGACCTGGCATGGCAGCCTCAGAGGAGAGGAGGGTGGATGGATTTGAGGGAGGTTGAGGACAAGACTCTCAGACTTTGGTGATCCATTGGGTTGGAGGCATGGCGGCGGAAGGCATTATGGATGATGCTTGTGTTTCTGGCTTTGGACACAGAACAGTTGTGCAGCCTTCCAAAAGAAGGGAGGCAGACTGAGGGACAGTTTGGGGGAAGTTGCTGAACTTGCTTTGGGCACACTGATTTGGAGGATGCCTGGGGATCATCCAAGAGGAGGCATCTGGGAAGTGTACAGACATGTGGTTGTGGTCAGAGGCTGAGACAACAGATTGGATATGGACAAGGGCCCACGACTTTGGAGAAAATGAGTGAAATATTCATTCAACTAACAGCACAGGGGAGCCTCTATCTGTTCATGTCTGAATACCTGGCAGTGCGCCAAGGGCCTGGTTGCTTGTTCCATAAGCCAGGAGGAAGTGCTGGAGCAAGCCTTGGAGGGTGGGCTGGGTCCTACCAGGAAGAGACGAGATGAGGGCCCAGTGGTCCGGTGCATGAGGACTGGGTGTAAGTCCAGCCCATCTGTGTGTTGCTTGTACGGACGTGGGCCAGATGTTTTCCCTGCCTGAGCCTGTTTCCTCATCTGAAGATTGGTCATAAGGTGAAGCTTATGGTCACATTGGTCACATGGTGAAGCTTCAAAGTTGTGCTTGTGGAAGCAGGTAGCTTGGAGCATGGAGCAGGGCTTTTGGGGGACAACTTGGGACAGAAAGAGTCACCCACTTCCTGGTGTGGCAGAGCCGTGGGGGATGGGAAGACAGAAATTAGGATCTGCCTGAAAAACACATCCACAGCTGTGTCCCATGTGAGAAAGGAGACCTCGGTCCCCGCCCAGGCTCCCTTTCACCCCTCAGCCTGCTGGAGATGGCGGGCGGGGGAAATCATCTCCATGGAGTGGAGGAGGGGACCAGATGACAGAAACCTTCCCCACGTCCCTTGGAGCTGCTGGAGCTGGGTCCTGGCCACCGTCCCAACCTGTAGCTCCTGACTTGGGGTCAGGCTGAGATTTGCTCCTTCTCTGCCTGCTCCATTTGGCTACAGAGAACAGAGGCTGCAAACTGGAGGCCTCAGGGGCCCAATCTGGTCCCCAAGCCTGTGGGGCTTTCTTCAGCCCACACAGAATTTTTAAAAAGAATGAAGCCAATATTTAAGAATCTGTGGATATGACACACAAAGCTGTGTTTTGACTGCCTCTGGAAAATCAGGGCATGGAGCGTCTGACCATATTGGGCCCTGTTCTCTAGGGACGACCATCAGCCAGAGCTGAGAGGTGACTGTCTTCAAACAAGGCATGTACCCCAGTCCCCACCACTCCCTCTTGTCTCTCTGATGCTGAGGCCAAGGAATAGTAGCTATTTATCATCTTACGCCAGCCCACTCTGTTCATTTTAAATTCCTGCCTGGTCCCTGGTGACACTGTTTTCAACCCCAGAGCCAGTCTCTTTTTCCTCTAAAACCACGAAGACTTTGGCCCTGGTTCTAGGCCTGAATCGGCTTCCCAAGATCCCCAATCTCTGAGCTCCTCAGGGTCATGGTTTACCTTTCCCTCTGCCCCCCAAGGCCCAGCACACCGCCCCCCCCGGGGGGACAATGATGAGCTGAGACTTGGCTGGTGTTGGGGGACCGGCTGGGCCTGTGGGAGGCAGACCCACATCTGCTCTGAGATGTGTCAGCTGGGCCTGGTCACACTCTCTGCGGCTCATCCCTGAGGCATGTGGAACCAGGCGCTGTTCTCGTGGCCCAGCCAGGGTGGTGGGCGGGGCCAGGCCCAGGACATGGTGTATGTCAAGGCCACGTACAACAGGCCTGATGTTCCAGCCGCAAACACGTTGGTTGGAAAGAGGAAAGGAGGAGGGAGAGGCAGAGCTGCTTTAACAGAAAGTACCCAAAATAGAGAGGCAAAAAGAGCCGAACTCACACTCTAAGTTGCTGTGTGACCTTGGGCAAATCACCTCACCTCTCTGAGCCTCTAGCTTAAGATGGAACCAAGGACAGACCCCAGCTTGCAGCCTTGTGGGCATATTTAGTGGTATAGTGGCTGATGTGGGGCCTAATGCCTAGAGGGGCAGCCTGGAATGGAGACAAAAATCACAGACTTTGGGGCCAGATGAGGTTGCCACTTGTGAGCTGGGTGACCCTGGGGAGGTCACTTCTCCATCTGCATCCCTAGAGAAGGTCCTCACCAAGTTATTCCGCCAAAAAAAAAAAAAAAAGAATCCATTCACTGAACAAATATTTATTGGGCAATTCCTGTGGGTCAGGCGCTGGAGACATGGCAGGACATAGGACGGTCAAAGGTCTCTGCCCCCATGGGGTTCACACTTGTGGAGACAGCAGGCAATACACATGATAAATAAGCTGCATATTGCATTTGAGAAGATCCGTGCTAGGGAGAGAAATGAAGCAGGAACAGGAGATGGGATTTCAATGGGTGGGGCAGGGACAGCCTGGTGAGCAGGTGACAGCTGACAGTGATCTGTAGGAGATGAGGGAGGGAGCTGCGGGGAAGGGAGAGTGTTCTAGGCAGTGGGAACGATGCACAGGCCCTGAGTGGGGGCTGTGGCTGTTGTGTTTGGGGTGTAGCAGAGGCCAGTGTGTGGAGCAGAGTGAGTGAGGGAGAGAGACTAGGAGGACGTGAGGCCCAAGAGGCTGTTACAGGGGGCAGATCCTGCAGGACCACGTGGGCTGTTTAAGGACTTTGGCTTTTTCTCTGCAGGAGATGGGAGTCATGGAGTGTTCTGAACATAGAAGGGACGTGGTCTGACTTCAGTTTTCATGGATTCCTCTGGCTGCGGGTAGAGAATGGGCTGGAGGGGCCAGGACAGAGGCAGGGGGGATAGTGGGGAGGTGATGGCAATAGTCCACCCTCTGTTTGGTGATCTTGGTCCTTTCCTGCTCTAAAGCCTTCCTGACTTCCCATCGCCTCTGGACAAAGCTCAAACTCCTTGGCATGACATTCAAGGCCCCCTTACCTGACTCTACCTGCTCCCCGACCCGGCTCCTCACTGTCCACCGCATCCCAAACAGATATCCTTCCTTCCCTGCTCCACATGCTGTCCACCTTTGCTTGTGCTGTTTCCTCTGCCAGGAATGTCCTTCCTGTCCCCCTTTGTGACCTAGCTCATGTGAGGCTCAGTCCCACCAAGTTAGGAGATAGAAAAGCAAGGAAGAGAGGAAAGCCTGTTCCTGGGGAGGGTCAGGGAGGGCCAGGTTTCGGCTCCCCTCTTCTTCCTGGAATTCATCCTCCAGGGCCTCCGCAGATAAGGGCAGGCTCAGGAGCTGGGAGTGGGGCTGTAGCCCACAGGACCATGCTGTGTGACCTTGGGCAAGTCACACACCCTCTCTGGGCCTTGGCTTTTCTGCTGTGCAAAATGGGGAGGATCCTGGAGCTCCTCATGGTGGTTCTGTGCACTCAAGGGCTGTGGCAACTGTGGAATAACAGCATCCTGGGGAAGACATAACTGCACTTCCTTGCCCAGCCATGCCAGGCCAGCTCAGGGTGGCCCTGAGCTGATGCTAGGGGTAGCTTGTGGGAGGGGTGCCCTCTGAAACCCTGAGCATCTCCAGTTCAGTCACCCCTGAGTGACCTGAGCACCCAGGCAGCCTGGTTTCAAATCCCAGCTCTGCCACTTCATAGCTGTGTGATCTGGGCAAGTAATGGAACCCAGCTGGGCCTTGGTCTCTCACCTGTGACATGGAAAGAGTACGAGTGCTCTCCTCCTGGGGAGCTCAGAGAAGCCGGTGCGCTCCTATAAATACCATGCTCAGTGCGCGGAGGAAGCGGCTTATCAAGACCAGCTAGCGTTATTATTATTATCGCCACTGTCATTTCCTGGCTTTGTGGCCTCAGGTATCACTTGCTTCCCTGTGCCTCAGTTTCCACCTCTGTGAGATGGAGTAATAGTCCCACCTTCGAAGAGTTGCCATGAGGATTGAGCCTGACGCATGTAGGCACTCTTTGATTTTTGTTTGTTTGTTTGTTTGTTTGTTTATTTGAGACAGGGTCTCACTCTGTTGCCCAGGCTGGAGTGTGGTGGCAAGATCTCGGCTCACTGCAACCTCTGCCTCCCAGGTTCAAGCAATTCTCCCACCTCAGCCTTCCAGGTAGCTAGGACTACAGGCGCGCACCACCACACCCAGATAATTTTTGTATTTTTAGTAGAGACAGCGTTTCACCATGTTGGCCAGGCTGGTCTCAAACTCCTGACCTCAAGTGATCTACCCACCTCGGCCTCCCAATGTGCTGGGATTATAGGCGCTAGCCACCATGCCTGGCCTCACCGTAATTTCTTAAGAAAAACATTTCAAATGCAGAATTTATTTTATTCACTACCATAAGTCATCACTGATGTTTGAATAGTCCCTGTGAAATCCTTTGTTGTCCCTCTAGTCAAACAAATGCTTATTTGGTTTAATCTGACTTAACAAATTAATGAGATGAAGAAGAAAATTCCAGGCCTCGGGACATTCGCTGCAGCCCAACCAGGGACCAAGAGACACATGTCGTTCTAATGAAGAGTGGAGGAAGATCAACACGATCCTTATTTATACTTCAAGTCATTATGACTGTGCAGCTGGGTGACCTTGGGCAAGTCCCTTCCCTTCTCAGACCCTCAGTCTCTTCTTTCCTGAAATAAGTGTGATAGCTTCCTACCTGCCCTGTCTGGCTCATAGGATTATGGTCTGGCTCCAAGACATCACGGCTATCATTTATGAAGTCCCTCCTGTATGCAAAGCCCCTCTCCTTGACCACCGTCTCTTTCCAGGAGGAAACTGCTTGTTTTCAGGACAGGACAGTGAGCCTAGGGAGGTGGCAGAGGATGCTGCCCAGGGAGAGGAGGAAGTGGGGGGCTGGGGCTGGCTGGGCTGACGCAGCTGTGATGTCAGAGACCGGCCACAGGCAGCCGGCCCAGTGCTAACTGTGCGCTCTCTGCTGGTCTGGCCTGGCGCCTGCCCCCTCCTCCCCCGCCACCCCCCTTAACCCCTTCCCGGCCTCCTCTTCCCAGACGGCCATCCCCCAGGCCCAGCCTTGCCCACAAGATTCCCAGATTTCACAACTGGGGCTGGCGCTGAATCATGTACAGTAAGTCCGGGGAGAGAAACTCCCGGCTGCCTGGCGTCCCCAGGACAGGACAGCTGCCAAGCCTTCTCCCTCCCAGGGGCCCACCGGCAGCCAGGGATCATCCCCTCTGGGCCCCTGACCAGCTAGGGGGTGATGGGCGGGACACGCAACCTCTCTTGGCTGTGCCAGGGATCGAGGGACTGTGCGGTTTCCAGGAAACCTTCAGGCTCTGGAGGGATGGGGACAGGCCAGG
Organism: Trachypithecus francoisi; assembly: GCF_009764315.1. Lineage (NCBI taxonomy): Eukaryota > Metazoa > Chordata > Mammalia > Primates > Cercopithecidae > Trachypithecus > Trachypithecus francoisi. The sequence continues at coordinate 45,953,519 of NW_022681467.1, forward strand.
GTGGTGGGAGGGGGTTCGAAGTGGCCTTTTATTCAACCACAGCCTGCCACCAAATCACTGGTGACCTGGAGCAGTCCCTAACTGTAACTCTAAGTTACAGTTTCCTTATCTGGAAAGTGGGGATAATCACAGCCCTGACCTCACAGGTCGCTGGAAGGACTCTGAGACGATCTGGGTACGGTGCTTACCGCAGGAAGCGCCCAATAAATATTATTATTATTGTTGTGACGTTGAGCTGCTCATGACACGCTTTAAGATGCTGGAGAAATCATCCAGTTCTTTGGATGACGTCTCCCCTGAAACACCCACCCCTCCCGCTGTGATACAAATGACATCTTATCTTTCCAAAACTTCTTCAGTACATCAGCAAACATTTATTGAGCACCACTGTGTTCCGTGCCTGCTACCAGGTCCTGGAGATACAGCAGTGAACAAAACAGAAAGACATTTAAAAGCCCTCTGTTCTCGTGGAGCCTGTATTCTAGCTGAGGAGAACAGACATTTGAGGTCATTTCAGTGAGCGAGCAGGGCTCCAAAGGAAATAAAGCAGAAGGTGAGATGGAGAGAGCCTGGGAGGTCCTCTCTGAGGGGGTGACATTTGAACAGAAGCCCCAACAAAGAGGAGAAGCCCACATGCAAAGGCAGAGGGTGGGAAATGGTGCTCCCGGCAGAGGGAACTGCAGGTGCTAAGGCCAGGCTGTAGGATCCTCTTGTTGAAGGCTCAGCAAGGGCAGTGGCTGGAGCAGAGGGAGTGAGTGAGGGGTGGGAGGTGAGCTTAGCGGCGCCTCCACCCTGGAGCAGCTCTCCTAATGCCAGGCTCTTCCTGAAAGTGGCCACCTGGTGCCTGACTTGTACCTGTGGGGGCAGCTACCTGACAAGGGCCTGGCTTCTTCCCACCTGGGGTCCCAAGGCCCTGGAGCTGCCCACTCACAGTAAAAAGCCTCATTCCCAGGAACCCCACGGAGGGCCAGGCTCCCCGGCCCCTGTCCTGTGCTCAGGCTGCCACTGGGACTCCCCTGTCCCTCCCGGAGGGTGTGAGCCCTCCCTGCCTCTCAGCAGCTTGGAGTGTGGGCATCTGCATCTCGGAGTCTCAGTGTGCCCACCTGTGAGATGGGCACCATGTTGCCTCAGGGAGGGAGTAAAAGGAGGAAGGGAGCTCTGACCTTAGTATCTGTCCCCTGAACCCTGGAAGAAGGAAAACATCTGAGACTCACTGGGGACCAGGCTGTACGTTCACAGCTGGATGCAGACATCAGGCGTGTGTATGTGTGTGTGTGCATGTGTGTGCATCTGTGTGTGTGTGTGCGTGTGTGTGTGCACATATGGTGTGGGGGAAACAGGGGGTGGCATCAAGACCCAGGAGCCACAAGAGTGAGGAAGAGGGAAGGGGTGGGTTTCTGGGGACAGGGGGCAGTCAGAGCCTGGTTCTGGGGCCCAAGTGGGGATTGGGGCAGGGGGAACAAGAGGCCCACCCTCCCTCCCAGGGTCCCAGTGGCCACCAGGGATCATTTCCTGGGATGTTTTAAAAATCATTTATTTCTAGAAAAGTCTTTCATCATTTTCCTTCAGGTCACGGAGGCTGAGATGGCTGATGGCGCAGGTGGCTGTGGGCTGATGTGTCGCTTTTGACCTCAAACGGAGGCAGCAGGGGGACGAAGTGGCCGCGAGGCACAGTATCTGGCATATGTGTGAGAAACAGCCACAGTGCCGGGGGTGGGGCCAGGTTCTCACCCTGCACCGCCAGGGTCTGAACGTGTCTCCCAAAGGTCATGTGGGCCTTTAAGAGGTGGTTGGGTCCTGAAGGTTCTGCCCTTATGAATGGATTCGTGTCATTATTGCAGGAGTGGCTTCATGATGGAGAGAGTGGATTTGTCACAAAAGTGAGTTCGGCCATTCCTTGCTGTCTCACATGCCACCTCTTGCCATGGGATGCCCTCGCCATGGGATGACAGCAAGAAGGCCCTTGCTTGAGTGAGCCCCTCCATCTTTGGCTCTCCGGCCTCCAGGACTGTTGGAAATACATCTCTGTTCTTTGTAAATTACTCAGGCTGTGGTACTCTGTTATCGCAACACAAAACAGACTCAAGACACCACTACATGGATGAAGAAACAGGCCCAAGAGATGAGGAGTGTTGTCCAGGTCTTCCGGTCAGAGGAGCGGCAGGATGGGATTTGAACCCTAGGACTGTGTGGCTTGTGACCACTCCTAGCTTCAGCCTTGCCTGGTGCTGGGTGGCTTGAGGCCAGGACGATGGTCAGATGTTTGGGCACACTGGGCCCTACCCACTTGGAAAGAGGCTGGCCTGGGGTTGAATCAGAACCAGAAGTGACTCAGGCTAGGACCCCTGTGCACCCTCCCTCAGGCCGCGGGTAATTAATTACCTGCCCAGGTTAATAGCGCCCACTTTCCGCCACCTTTCATCAAAGCTCCTGGAGCTGCCAGGCAGTAATTAACCCTTACAGCACCCCTCTGAAGTCAGCATGAGGCAGACATGTGATGAAACCCTTTTTTTACGAGTAGGTAAACTGAGGCAGAACCCATTGCAGCCTGGGAGCCTGTTGTTTCCCCGTGACTCAGCAGCTCAATCTGTCTCTGCTTTCTTCCCACAGGAAGCACCAGCTGGCCCAGATGCTTCTCATCTTTAGAGCTGAGCTGCAGGCTGGAGACCTGGAAGGCCCTCACAGCACCTGCTCTCACCCTCTCACCTCACGAAAGCACAGGAACTTGGGTTTGGAGCCGATGAAAAGGGCTGGAATCTGACTCTGCTCTGTGACCCTGGGCAAGTCACTGCCCCTCTCTGGGCTTCAGTTTCCTCCTTGGTAACACAGAATGATTATACCTACCGCTTGGGTTTGTTGACCTGAATCTACCTCTGAGTCATTGCCTTTCCTTCTTGCTGCAGCCACACTGGCCCCTTGACGGTTCCTTGAACACACAAGCCCTTGCCCACCTCAGGGCCTTTGCACATGCAGTGCCAGATGCCTGGAAAGCCCTTTCTTCCCATCTCCCCATGGCCGGCTCATTCTCGTCTTTCTTGGCTCAAATGTTACCTCCCCAACCTAGATAGCACCTCTGCCACCTCTTCACCCTGTCTTACTCTTCTTCAAGCACTTCTGGAGGTATCTTGCTATTTATCTTGTTTGTATCTTTTTCAGCTCCATGAGGGCAGGAAATTTTGTCTGTTTCATTCACAATGTGTTCCCAGAGCTCAGCACAGTGTCAGGCACACACTAGGTGCTTAAGAAACAACTGCTTCCTCTACCTCTTCCCTTGCTAGCCCCAAGTTCAGCTAACTGGCTGTGTGACCCTGGGAATTGCTTTTCACCTCTCTGGTCCCTTATTCTCCCTTGTGGACAAACGATGGCCTGGGCATGAGTTTCTTTAAGGACTCAGGTAGCAATGAAATCCCTGGGACCCCAGCTTCATGATTTCCCCAGGCAATGAGGTAGAGAGCAAGAAGGCAGGTGAGCAAGGACCAGCCTCCGCCGCGCAGACACCCTCTTTCCGGCTTCTCTGTCCTCCCACTTTGCCCTGGGTTTGTGGACTTACTCTGGGCAGATCTCCATGACCAACCACCCCCTCCCTTGGCATGTCTGTCAGCACCCTTGGGGGAAAGAATTTGGAAAGGGGAGGGAGAAAAAGAAAGCAGGGTGCGAGAGGATGGTTCCCACACCTGTGTAAATAATTTGTCATCTTAAAATGCTCAAGTATGCTCACCTTTAATGCCTGGTTCTTGGGCTTGTTTTCCTTGGCAAAGCCCCCACAGGAGTGGAATTTCGGCCGAAGGGAGCCCAATTGTCATCTTCTAAGCATGTTCCCAGGCCGGGGGCTGGGGAGGGCTCTGGCTGATGCTCCATTTCCGTCCCCAGAAGTGCTGGAACGTTCCTGGGATCTAGGGAGCAGCCTCCAGTCCTGGAAGCTGTCCCAGATTTCTGGAATGTTGGAATTCAAACGGCCTCCTGCCCATTTTCCGGAGGAGGAACATGAGACCCAGAGAGGGGAAGGGGTTGGCCTGAGGTCATACGATGTGCAGAGGCGAGCTAGAGTTTGCCGGGAGAAGGTGCGGGTGTGTGGACAAGTCAGCATCTATCTCCCGTTTTCAGGTAACAACACCTCGACTTCCTACTGAACAACCTTCTCTTCCCTCTTCTCAGTCCATGAGGAGGGGGGTGCCCAGAGGCCTCTGTCTTCAGGGGTGGACATGTGACCAGGTCTTGCTCTAGTGATTGGTCCAGGGATGAGCACATGACTGAGCCTGCCCAATGAAACTTGATCCTGGGACTTTAGAGCTGGCCATGATTTGTGAAGGAGATGCCATTTTTCATTGGATGGACAGTGAGCAAGTGAACGCTTAGAGCAAAAAGAGGACAAAACAAGGGAAAAGCCTGCCTGGGAGGAAGCAGCACAGAGCTGGACAGGCTTTGAACTCCTAGATCCCACCGTACCTGAAATTAGGCGCCTTCAACTTTCCAGTTATGTGAGCCACTGCCTTTCTCATTTTTGGCTGAAAACAGTTGGGACTAAGGTGCTGACTGACCCCTGCCCCACGGGAGAAGAGACTCCAGGCAGAGAAAATAGTGTGTATAGACACCCCAAAGCGAATGCCAAGCAGGGCACTCGTGTGCCAAGGAGAAGGAGGAGGAGGTACCTGGGAGCTGAGCTTAAGAGTTAGTCAGGTGGTCAAGGTGGGAGAAGAGGGTATCTTTAGCAGAGGAAACAACCAATGCAAAAGCTTGGAGGGGTGACTAGTTAGTGAAGATCAACTATGTGCTGAGCTCGTGTTGGGTGGCAAGGGACACAGATGAAAAGGGCACAGTGGAATCCAGCTGCTCCTCACCTGCCCCAACACAGTGCAGGCTTGTCTGCTTTTGGAGCCAAACCTGGACACCTCCGTGTCCTTCCCCTGGCAGAGTGCTGCCCGCGCTGTCTCAGACTCTCCAGCATCTCCTGGTTTGGTGATGTGCATCATGGGGAACACACAAGATTATTTTATAGGCTGCACAGACAAAGTGTAAAATCACCTTGGGTCACATAGCGAGAGTTATTCTCCCTGCAAATTCTTTACAGTCTTTCCTTTATATCCAGGAGAGTCTCTGTTTGGTGCTAACCTGCCTCTAAGACCAAATACTTGCTAATCTCCCTTTGTGAAAAAGAGAGCAGGTCTCAGGCTCATTCATGTATCTAGCTAGACTTTTCAAAATGTCCTATAGAGCTGCAGCACATATGAACGAAGTGTTCAGCTTGTCCCAGGCCTGTAATCGGCACCCCAGTGAGCAGACTGGACATCCCCACCCCCAGAGAGAGCTGCCCTCTCTCCCCTCCACTCATGTTCCCTCTAGGGATGCCACGATCCCAACTTGTATCACCACAGATGAATTTCACATGTTTTTGAATTTTACATCTCATATGTTTTCTGTTTCTATACGAGTTTGCCTTTTCTAGAATTCCATATAAGTGGAATTCTATAATGTATTATCTCAATTTGAGTCTTTTTTTTTTTTCCTGCTCAGCATGATGCTTTTGAGATGCATATATGCTGTTGTGTGTATCTGTAGATGGTTCTTCTTTATTGCAGAATAGTGTTCCAGGGTATGGATGTACCAAAGCTTGTTCATCCATTCACCAGCTGAGGGATATTTGGACTGCTTCCAGTTTTTAGCCATGATAAATAAAGCCATTAGGCACATTTGCAGACAGGTTTTTATGCGAACATAAATTTTTGTTTATCTTGGGTAAATTTCTAGGAGTGGAATTGCTGGGCCACCAAGTGTATGTTTCACTTTTTCAGAAATCGCTGAGCTGTTTTCCAAGGTGTCTATACCATTTTTCATCCCTACCAGGAATGTATGAAAGTGTCAGTTGCTTCTCACCAACACTTGGTGTTGTTAGGTTTTTTTGTGTGTATGTGTGTTTTACTTTTAGTCATTCAAATAGGTGATAATAGTATCTCATTGTGGTGTTAGCTTGCATTTCCCTAATGACTAATGATGTTGAACATCTTTGTATGTGTTTCTTTGCCATCTGTATATTTTCTTTGGTGTAGTATCTGTTCAAACTTATGTCCGTTAAAAAAAAAAAAACAATTGTTTTCTTCTTAATAGATTTGGAGAGTTCTTTATATATATTCTGGATACTAGTCAAGCCTTTGTCAAATATGTGATTTGCAAATATTTTCCCCTGTTCTGTGGCTTGTCTTTTTATTCTTTCAATAGGCAGACTTTAATAACATGGTTTTGTTTTCTTTGTAAGTATTTTTCTGGTTATCTTTGATTTGTGGCATGTATTCTTTGGTTTTTCAATTCTAGTGATAACACTAGATGTTTTCTTTTAAAATGAATTTATTTAAGTAAAAAGGTCAGTAAATTTGAAGAAACACATTAAATAAGGAAGAGTAGAAGTGGAGAGTAGACAGCATAAAAATCGTGAAGACAGTTTCCAATTTGCATAACCAAAGTGCGGGCAGCTCCGATTTGTTCATCAACAAATCCTGATGGAGCCCCCACTGTCCACCAGGCTCTGAGCCAGGTGCTGGGGACACAGCACCAAACGAGACAGTTGTTTCTGCTCTTTTAATGCTGATTTTTCTCCAGTGAATCTCTCTTCATCTTTCAAAAGCCAATTTGAATGACCCTTCCTTCGTCCAGACCTTCCCTGGAATGTTTGTCACACTCTACTGCAACTTTCTATTTCTGTATCTCCCAGGCAAGGGGCACGTCGGGCAGCCTCTGGTAGGGTTGCAGAGAGCTTGGTGCATAGATACTTCAATAAATAGCCTCTCACAGAGTACAAGCTATGATGAGGTGCTGAAGACCAGTTGCTGATTCAATTGGTTGAAACTAGCCAGGTCTACCCTGATGAAGGGGCCTGAGGACCCTCCCTGCTGCAATCTGGCTGACCCCATGCAAACCAAGGTCTCTCCCCTTGGCCTCCCCTCCCACAGATAAAGACACCAAGAGAAAAAGCCTCCCAAACCCACTGCCTTCAGCCTCTGCTATTTGCTTCCCATCCAGTGGCCATGGATGCCTTTCCTGCAAGGCTCAGTATTCACACAAACACTTACCGGGCATCTTTGCTCTGACCTGCCCCAGGCCCACGACCTTCACCTTGGCCTCTAACCACCCTTCCCCTGTTTCTCTACTCCAGCACACCAGCCACCATCTGCCCCTCCACCATGCCCAGCTCACTCCCACACCTGGGCTTTTGCACTAGCTCTTCCCTCATTCATTGCCTTCTCTAGCTCTCCACGTTCAGTTCTGAACTTCACTGACCCTACTCAGAGGCCCTCTCGGCTATGCTATCAAAGCCCTCTGTCCTTTTTTTTTTTTTTTTTTGAGACAGGGTCTCACTCTGTCACCCAGTATGGAGTGCAGTGGTATAATCATAGTTCACTGCAGCCTCCATCCCCCAGGCTCAAGTGACCCTCCTGCCTCAGCCTCCTGAATAGCTGAGACTATAGGTGTGTGCCACCATGCCCAGCTATTTTTTCTTTTTTAAGTAGGGATAAGGTCTCAGTATGTGGCTCAGGCTGGTCTCAAAATTCTGAGCTCAAACAATCCTCCCACCTCGGCCCTCCAAGTGCTGGGATTACAGGAGTGAGTCACTGTGCTCAGACACCCCATGTATTTTTGATCCCTTCATTCTGTTTCTTTCCTTTGTAGCATGGAATGCTCTCATTTCTGAGTTTATTTTTGTGTTTGTTTCTCGTCTGTGTCCCCTGCTGGAGTGGCAGTTCCATGAGTGATTTGAGTCTTTCCTTCTCTCCATCTCCCCAGTGCCCAGCACAGTGCCCAGCACGTAGTCGGTACTCAATCAGAATTTGTTGAATCAATGAGAGAATGAATGAATGAGGTCGTGAGCTTTCCCTTCTCCAGATGCACTCATGGCAAAGTTGAACCCATCTATCTGCCCATGAGTCAGGCTAGTTATCCTGTGGGCCCCTCCTGGGTGGCTACTGAGGGCTGCCCACTGGGTCCAGCCAGGCCTGTGTCTTGTCAGCTGCCCAGGCTAAGGGACTTTCCACTGTCCTTGGAGTTGGCCTGTGGAAAGTTGTTCTCAGGACCTCATGAGCCCGGGGCCATGGATGGGGCTAGAGGTAGCTGCAAGGTACAGGGACCCCGGCGTGAAATTCCATCAGTTAACACTGTAAGTGAGGCTTTCCAGCTCCCTTTTGTCCTCCCTGTGATGCCAAGGGGAGGGAGAAACTCCACGTGGGGCTTGTGTGTCTTGAACACCTTCCTACCACCTGCTTTTTCTTCAGAAGAAACAGCAGATCCCAAGTACAAGCCATCATCAGCAATGGTAGCTGGTTTTGTTCCACTTTTTTGTATATTTCACAATTGTCTTTCATTTGCAGCAAGTGCCTTAGATTGGGAGCCTACGAGCAGATCCCTAACAGAATAATATGATGGCAAGTACCCTATTTGGGAGATGCCTCCAGAAAGCACTGGTAGGGAAGTGAGATCAGGGAGGAAGGGATGCCAATCTCAAGAGCGCTACCAAGTCAGTAACCACTTAGGCAACTGGGCTCGATCCTGCTGTGGCATGCTGGGAGCCCATGTAGTAATGGAGTTAGCCCCCCTAGGGGAGGGGATCTGGTGGCCAGGGAGCTGGGGAAGCGACAGGACGACTCAGGTCATGCCTGTCATTGGTTGACAGCTGCCACTTGGAGTGTTAGTTCTCAGCACATCCAGCCTGCTGGATGAGCAGAGCTCACAGGTGAAGGGGGCAGGTGCTGTCTGTGTTCACCAGAGAAAAGGGAGAGGGGGTATGGGCAGGGCACAGACAACAAAGGCCTCACAGTCAACACTGGTTCCTCATTTAAAGCCAGGATAAAACGAGTTCCTTTAAAATTAAATTTTAGCAAACATTTAAAAAGTGAATTGATGGGAAGAGTAGGTAATTCTGGCAGGTGAAATGTAAACATGGCAAAATGCTGCTAGTTTTCAAGGCATCCAAAGCCTTAAGAGGCAAACAGGTGTTCTTCATGACCCACAAGAATGGTGTGTTTTGGGCGGTGACAACATTCCCCCTTTCCTCCCAGCATGCCAGACTCATGCCCACTCCTAACACTGCCCAGCACCCCTGGGAGTCCTGGAAATGGACCATGAGGCTTGGAGGCAGAAGCCCTGTATGACTTCAGGTTTGCCCCTTAACATCTCTGGGCCTGTCTGTTAAAAGGGGATGTTCTCAAGTCACGTAAAAGAGTAAATGTGCAAAAATAGTCAAAGCAATGCTGAAAGAAGAACTAAGAGAGAGGACTTGTTCATCCAGACATTAGAATATATGACAAAGGCATAGGAAATAAAACAGTTTGGTATTGGCATATAAGTGGACAAATACATCATGGGAACAGAAGAGCATCCAGGAATTAACCCGGTTATCACCTGTACTACCTGCACTCATGGATGTGAAAGGATTTAGGAAAGGGAAGGCATTGGCGGGCATGGGATTCTCTGGATTATGTCTGGGCTGATGAAGAAGCTTCCAACAGACTCCCCACCTGCAGCCCCTCCCCTCTAACCTACCAGCTATGGCACCAGGGACACTCACTCTCGTGAGCTGCACTTACCCCCGCTCTGCTCTGGCAATATCAGAGCCTCCCACGCAAGACGCATTAGATCACAGTTGTCACCATTCCTCCTTTTGCAATTCTCTTTGATGCTTCTGATTAACCCAAGGAGAACGTCTCAGGTGGGCGCGGCTGGACTTGAACACCTCTCCCACGTTTGCTTGTCTCCCTTTATGAGGCAGAGCAGACCTTAAGCTCAGAGCCTTCACCAGGCAGCAGAATGCAGCTAGGATTTGGTAACGTTATTTTGTGATTGTTGTTTTAAGGTTACTCTCTATTTATAGAAATGAAAAGTTGTTTCCTCTTTCTGATAGTAACACAAATTTTCCTTTAAAAATAATTTTTTTCTGATCCATGTTACAATGAGAATGAACCTCCAAAACATGATGCTAACTGAAAAAAGCCAGACACAGAGGTCTTTTTATTTGGTGAGACAGGCTTTTGCTCTGTTGCCCAGGCTGGAGTGCAGTGGTGTGACCTCAGCTCACTGCAACCTCTGCCTCCCAGGCTCAATGATTCTCTCACCTCAGCCTCCCCGGTAGCCAGTACTACAGGTGTGTGCCACCACACCTGGCTAATTTTTGTATTTTTCGTAGAGTCAGGGTCTCCCTATTTTGCACAGGCTGGGCTCAAACTCCTGGGCTGAAGTAATCCTTCTGCCTCAGTCTCCCAAAGTGCTGGGACTACAGGCGTGGGCCACCATGCCTGGTCAGAAGGTCACATATTGTATGATTCCATTTCCAGGAAATCTCCAAAATAGGTACATCCATTGAGACCAATGAAGAATGGTGGTTGTTAGGGGATTGGGAGCAACTGCTTAATGGTCATAGAGTCTCCTTTTGGGGTGATGGAAATGTTTTGTGGTTAGCTAGAGGTGATGGTTGCAGAATACAATACTAAAATGCCACTGAAATGTTTACTTTAAAATACTTAATATGATGCTATGTGAACTTTGTCTCAGTAAGTTATTTTCTAAAAAAACCAACTGAGTAAACTGAAAAATCAATTTACTTAAGAAAAGATATGAATGGCTTCAAAGATGGCTTTTTTTTTTTTTTTTTTTTTTGGAGACGGAGTCCTGCTCTGTCTCCCAGGCTGGAGTGCAGTGGTGCAGTCTCGGCTCACTGCAAGTTCTGCCTCCCGGGTTCACACCATTCTCCTGCCTCAGCCTCTCGAGTAGCTGGGGCTACAGGCGCCCGCCACCACGCCTGGCTAATTTTTTGTATTTTTAGTAGACACGGGGTTTCACTGTGTTAGCCAGGATGGTCTCCATCTCCTGACCTCATGATCCGCCTGCCCTGGCCTCCCAAAGTGCTGGGATTACAGGCGTGAGCTAAAGATGGCTTTCAAGTGAGGTGTGGGAGACACTGGCTAAGGGGATGAGTCTCACCACCACACATTGGTTCATACCTTGCCCAGGCCTGGAAGGTCCTCTGCTCACTGATGGAATCCTATGCAACCCCGGGAACCCAGCTCAAGCCTCACCTCTGCAGGAAGCCCTCCCTGATTACACAGGTGGTCAGGCGGGGTCAGTCTTGTAGCCCTTCAGACCCGGGTGTGAATCCCAGTCTTGCCACTTACTAGTGGGAGGAGTCTCTTAACTTAGACATACTGTTTGACTAAGAGGGCCTCCGTTTCCTTATCTGGAAAATGGGGGCTTATGATAGTTCTTATCTCACTAAGTGGAGCTCCTACATAGAAAGTTTTAGGACAGAACCTGGGGAGACGAAGCTGCCGTTAACTCACACTCCAGTCTGGCACTGATCACATCGCAGGTGCATTCCTTTTCCTCCTGTCCCCACACTGTGGGCAAGGGCTCAGCCTTTGTGATCTCTGTATCATGTTGCTGTACAGAACTCATGCACAGCAGGCCCCCAAGAGGGGCGGATTGGCTGACCTGCAGAGGAACTCCCAGAATTCCACCTCTTCTCTCACCTCCACAGTCCCCACCCTAGTCCAGACCCTGCATGGCTTACCTGGACTATTGCGGTCTCCTCCTCCCTGGTTTCCTGGCTTCTGTCCTGAATCCTCCACCTCCAATCCATTCCCCACATGCAGCCAGAGAGATCCCGTGAGAACCTAAGTCAGTCTTGTCCCTTCTCTGCCCAGAAACTTCCCACAGCTCTCACCTTGCTTAGAGGAAAAGCCGAAGAAAGGCCTTCCCATGGCTCATCCACCGTGGGACATGCCCCAGCCCCTCTCTGCCCTCTCTTCCTCCTCCCCCAGCCCTCGTCCCTACGACAGTCTCCTTGTTGCTCCGACACTCCAGGTTCCACCTCAGAACTTTTGCATCTGCCATTCTGGTTTCCTGGAGCATTTTACCCCACATGACCCCACACGGCCCACTGCTCACTTCCTCACCTCCTCCAGGCCTCTGCTCAAATAGCACCTGCTAGGGAAGCTTCCCCCTGCTTCCCAGGTTTTGCTGGACTCCGAAGCTCTTTTCTTCCCAGAGGCAAAGCCCTTGGCTGGGGTCCTGGGCCCAGCCTGGTGACTCAGGTGGAGAAGATGCTCCCAGGCCTCCCGCTGGATTTGGGGCCCAGGGTCAGCCATGGGGGTAGGCGGTACCTAGGCTGTACCTGACGCAGAGGCCTCTGACTTCCCCTGCCGTGGGAGGCAGCCCTGCCCTGCACACACGGGCTTCCAGGCTGCGGGTGGGAAAGCCCCACATCCTTCTCTGCTTACCTGACTCGAGTTGACTCAGACCCCCAGCCCTGGCCAGAGGGGAGCCGCAGCTGCTCCGCCCCTTGATGGGAAGCAGAGCTGTGGCTGTGAGGGCCTGGCTGGGCCAGACACTGACTCACCTCGCTCTATCCCGCCCCTGCGCTGGGAGCCACGCCTCCCTCTGGCCAGAACCTTTTGGCCGTCTGCTGTGGGAGCTGCCCCAGGCGGAGTCTTCCTGAGGGGTGCCTTCTTCTGCCTCTGGGAGCCTTTCTGTTCCTTCAAGGCCCAGCTTGAGGGCCATCTCCTGCTGGGAAACCAAATTCCCTGTGGCCAGAAGGGGAAAAAGATGTGGGAGAGGTGAAATAATAGTAATGAGAATACCAGCCAACTGTTATACAAGAATCATAGCAGCTAGCCATGCTCACTATGTGCCAGGCACTGTGCTAAACACTTCACGTTTTAACTCATTCAGTCCTCACAATAGTCCTATGAGGCAGGAACTCTCATTTCCCAAGGCACAGAGTGGTCAGTATCCAGCCCAAGGCTACCAGCCAGGCAGTGGGAGGAGGGGATGTGAATCTAGGCAGCTGGACATTGACTGGCATTCTCACGCCCAGCTCTGAGAGCCGAGTGGAGGCCCCGAGACTGGAATGCAGGGAACTGGGAGGGAGGGGAGCCAGGTCCTGGGCTCTGTTCCAGTGCCTGTCCCCACAGCGGGATTTTGAGTCTCCCCAGGCAGAGGCCAGCCCCCTCTCTCCAGGGGAACAACCTCCCAGAGGGAGGGCCCTGCCACAGCACAGGCTGGTGCTTATTCCTCCATCGGGGTGGAGCTCAGAACAGAGGGTCTGGGCAGTCCACCAACATTGCCCAGCCCCGAGTGATGCCAGCCCCTGCTCTGGGCAGCCACTGAATAGGAATTCACACAGGTAGGGCAGGGACCATGGCGTGGGCACTTAACTCATTAACGCTGCCAACCACACTGTGAAGCGGGGACAGTACAAACATCTGTTTTACAGAGGAGGAGACTAAGGCTCAGAGGGTGACAGGAGGCCACAGAGGTAGAACATGGCAGGAGTGAATTTGAACCCACGATTGTTCTGATGCCACACAGTCAGAGTCCCTTCTACTGGGTGGTGACACAGCATCTCAGTGAAGAATGGGGCAAGGTGGGAAGCAGACGCAGGAAAAAGCCTGGAGCCTCAGTTCACATCACCCTCTCCCTCTGGCCTTCCACTAACCTGAACCCACCAGTCCATCTTTTCATTCCTTTACCCATACGTCCCCCTACCTACTCATCCACACATTCATCCACCATCCAAACATCTCTCCATCTATCCTTCCATTATTCCATCTATCCTTTCCATCCAATTCTCAGCCATCCATCCACCCATCAAGACTTCCCTCCACTTGTGCTTCTATTCATCCACGCATCCATTCTTCTATCCCTCCTGCCTTCTATCTATCCATCCTTTCGTTCATCCATCTGTCCATCGGTTCAAATATCATCTATCCACCTATCCTTCCTTCCAACTTACAATCCATCCATCCATCCAACCATCCTCCCACCCATTCATCCATCCAGTCATCCACCCACACATACATCCGTCCATTCATCCGCCCACCCACCCACTCATCCTCACATCCACCCACACATCCATTCATCCATCCAACCCACAAATGTCTATTTGAATGACAGCTGCGATGCCCAAGCCTTGGGATTGCCGTGCCTTGAGCCAGAAGAAACATGCCTAATTAGGTTCCTATTTATTTGTTGTTCCAAGAAGGTTAATTGTGGGCTTTGTAAACAGCCCTTTGATGGCTGAGGAGTTACTTTAGGAGGACAGTTAAATAAACAGTCACTGGGTGGAAAATAGTCAGTGCTGGTACACGGTGGGTCCGGAGTCATGGCCTGCCTTACAGGGGAGGGATGGGACTGAGTTCCTGTCAGTGCAGAGGCTTTGAGTCAGAATGATGGGAATGCTGGCAGTAACAGCTCATCTGTGTTGGGTGCCTACTGTGTGCCAGATGCTGTGCCAAGGAGCCCTCACCACAACGCCAGGTGATGGCAACCATTATGGGCCCAATTTAGGGGTAGGGAGACTGAGGCTGGGGAAGAGGAAGCTGTGTGTCCAGGGTCACATGTCTGAGAAGTAGCACAGCCATGACACCTATCTGGACCTGACTCTGTGCAATAATAATGATGATAATAGCAAATAATTACATAGTACTTACTATGTGCCCAGCACTGTTCTAAGAGCCTTTTTTGCCTGTACCCTATGAGGTCAGAACTAAACATCATCTCCTCTTTTACAGATGAGAAAACTGAGGTTGGAGACATGAAGCAACTTGCTAAGAATTTTTAAAAGTTAATTATCTGGGCCCAAAGTCTTACTCTTGATCATGTTGTTCAGTGGAATGTACTTTCTATGCATTTAACTTAGATCCAGCCATACGTGATCTGCCAGACATTTAAACAAAATAATTTTTCATCTATTTTATATCTCTAAAAATACTGCAATATTATAACTTACGTGTTTTTTTATTACTTGCTGCTGAGGTTGGTAAAATGTTTCTGTAAAGAGCCAGATAATAAATGTTTTAAGATTTGTGGGCCATACCATCTTTATTGCAACTACTTAACTCTGCTGTGGTGCAGGAAAACAGCCACAGACTGTATGTCAGTAAATGACTGTGACTGTGTGCCAATAAAACTTTATTTACAAAAACAGGTGGTGGGCCAGGTTTGGCTCAAGGGCTATAGCTTGCCAACCCCTGACTTTGCAGTACACACGTATTTATATTTAGCAAACCATGTTCTCTGCCCTTTTATGAATGAGATAAAAGCTTTTCAAGTGTGATTTCAACCAGGCCATTTCACCTCCAGGCCATTTGCTTACCACATGCCCTATATACTGTTTAGTATTGCACTACTGGCAATTTTGGAAGGAATTTGCAAATTACTTGAATTAACCTGCTTTCTTCATTTGCAATATCGGTAAATTAATGACAACTGTGAGGGACACTCAACTTGGCTGATCACCCTAGCAGGGACACTGAGGATACTTCATTCCAAATCTGTAAACTTTGAGCTTGAAAAAAAAAATTGAAAAGTGAAAGTGAGAAGTTCTGTGGCTGGGGTTCTATTACTGTTTTCTATTGGTGACAAGAACAAGGAAATGAAAGGATGATATGGGAGGGGTGTTACAAAATGTACTCAGAGCTAGTGGGAAGAGAACAGAGTAGTGTCAGAAAGATCCCTTTTCCCCGTTGTCCCCACCTCCTTCCCATCAGTGTTCATTTCCCAACCTCAGAAAAGTTGTGAGCCTGGGTAAAACAGCATGTGGCCACTCCAAAGTTAAAAGACAAATGGTAACCTAGGTAAAAATACTTGAAACATAAATGTAGACTGTGAATTTATTTCCACTGTATATAAAGAGTTCCTGCAGAACAATAAGAAAAAAACCACAAACTCACTAGAATAATGGGTAGTGGATGTGAACAGGCAATTTACATAAAATACAGATGGCAAATAAACACGCAAGATGTTCAGTCGTGCTGGTAATCAGGCAAATGCAAATTAAAACAACAATGCAAGAACATTTGCCATGCCTCAGGTTGACATGAATGAGATTGGTGATGTAAAGCGTTAAATTAAGGAGACCGGGAAATGGCCACACTGATATACTGCTGACGGTGGTATAAATTGAAACAGCCTCTTCAGAAGACAATTTTTACAGTAGCCAGTAAAACTGTAAGTTCATATTTTTGGGGGAACACTGCAGTTCCGTGATGTGGCATCTCCCTTAGTGAAACATCCACACACAGGCACAAGGAGTATTGTCAAGATGGGCACTGGGAGCAACCTAAATATCCATCAGTTGAGGAAGGGTTAAACACCCTGCAGTGGTCTGAGGCTCCCCATCTTTTGAAGCGCAGTCTGCTTACCTCCATCACTGACGTTGAACCTGCTAGGTGCTCAGTCTTCCAAGCATCTCTTGCAGCTAGTGGGTGGTCACATGACCCAGGTTCCACCAATCAGATGTGCCCACTGAGACCTGGAAGCAGGGATAGTTCAGCGGCAGCAGAGAGGGCTTACTGATCCAGTGTTGGGTGTGATTTGGGGTACTGTCCCTGCTGACCTTAAGCCTGGTTCTCCAATCCCCCCAAGCTCCCCAAATCCCCTATTTTATTTTGAACTTTAACTGAAGTATAGCACACATAGAGAAAAATGCACAGGTCGTAAGCAATAACTTCACGAGCCTTCATAAGTGAGTACATTTGTGTAACCAGCCCTTCATCAAGAAACAGAATATTCCAGTTCCTTTAAGCTTCCCTTATGCCCTCTTCCAGTCACGACTTCCCCGAGGCTAACCAAGGCGAGTTGTGTCTATTTCTAGTGCTTTATATAAATGGAATCAAACGATGTATGCTTGTTTGTGTCTGGCCTTTTTCCCTTAATGTTCAAGTCTTTGAGATTCACCCATGCTGTAGTGTGTGGTTGCAGATCTTTCATTCTCATTGCTGGGCAAAATTCCATAGTCAGAACAGTGTCTGAGTATGTCTCTGTTCTTTCATTCATTCTCCTACTGATGGACATTTGGGTACTTTCTAGTTAGGGGAGATTTATGAATAGGGCTGCTATGAACATTTGTGCATGTCCTTTTTGGTGAAAATCTGTCTGCACTACTATTGAGTGTAGTCCTATCATTGAGTCTTATGACAAGTGTATGTTTCACCTTATTAAGTTGCCAGTGTCTTCTGAAGTGCTTGCACCATTGTGCATTCATGTATGAGGATTCTTTCTAGATGCTCCATATCTTCATCAACTCTTGGTATTTTCCATATTTTTCATTTTAGCCATTCTAGTGGGTGTACAGTGGTTATCTCATCAAGGTTTTCATTTGCATTTGGATATTGAGCACCTCTGTGTGTTTATTGATCCTTTGGGTATCCCCTTTTGTGAAATGCCTACTCGAGTCTTGGCCATTTTTGCTTATTGGATTGATTGTTATTCCCCCCATAACGTACTTTGAATAGACTGCTTCTCTGTTTAAATTACTGTATCAGCCAGGGCTTTCCAGAGAAACAAAACCCAACAGGATGGGTGTGTGTATATATATTTATATTTAATTTAATTTTTAAAGGGATTGTAGAAGCTGGCAAATGTGAAATTTGTAGGGCAAGCCGGTAGACTGGGGACTCAGGCAAGACTTCTATGATACAGACTTAAGGCAGAATTCCTTCTACCAAAAACTTGGATTTTGCTCTCAAGGCCTTGAACTGATTGAATGAGGCCCATTCACATTATCAAGTCCATCTACAGAATATCTTTTATTTTTATTTTTATTTATTTACTTTTTTGAGATGGAGTCTCACTCTGTCGCCCAGGCTGGAATGCAGTGGTGCGATCTCGGCTCACTGTAACCTCCACCTCCCAGATTCAAGTGATGCTCATGCTTCAGCCTCCCGAGTAGCTGAGATTATAGGTGCCCCCCACCATGTTGGGCTAATTTTTTCGTGTTTTTAGTAGAGATGGGGTTTTGCCATGTTGGCCAGGCTGGTCTCGAACTCCTGACTCAAGTGATCTGCCATCCTCAGCCTCCCAAAGTGTTGAGATTACAGGCGTGAGCCGACATGCCTGGCTCAGAATCTTTTTTTTTTTTTTTTTTTTTTTTTTTTTTTTTTGAGACGGAGTCTTGTTGTGTTGCCCAGGCTGGAGTGTGCAGTGGTGCAATCTCAGCTCACTGCAACCTCCACCCCCTCAGGTTCAAGCGATTCTCCTGCCTCAGCCTCCCAACTAGCTGGGACTACAGGCGCCCGCCACCATGACCGGCTAATTTTTTTTTTTTTTTGTATTTTTAGTAGAGATGGGGTTTCACTATGTTGACCAGGCTGGTCTTGAACTCCTGACCTCATGATCCGCCCACCTTGGCCTCCCAAAATGTTGGGATTACAGGTGTGAGCCACCAGCCCAGCCCAGAGTGTCTTTATAGCAACATCTAGACTCATGTTTGACCAAACAACTGGGCACTGTAACCTGGTCAAGTTGACACGTAAAATTTAATGATCACAATTACCCAGAGCTGTTTATGTTGCTCTCAACTCTCAGCTCTATCTAATCTACTGTGAAAATACACACATACTCACACACATGCGCACACTACCAACAACAGTGGTACGCATTTCATTGTAAGTGCATAGAAGTAAATCTGGAAGGATGCTAAACTCTTTACACAACCCCGTTGGGGAATGTCCAGGATGGACATCAAAGGGTATTTTAACTATAAACTGTAGCTGTAAAAATATTTTTTAAGAATATGATAATGGGTTAATTGTATAATTAAAATTAATATTTAAGTGGCAAAACTTTTAAAAGAAAACCAAAGGAGTCATTGAGTCCCCATTATTCATTCAGCAAAAATTTGCTGAGCACCTACTATGCTTCAGTTGTTGGAGACACTGTGGATAAGACAGATCCAGTCTCTATCTTGATGGAGCTGATGTCATAGTGGAGAAGACAGGCAATAAAGAAGCAAACAGGGAAATAGCAGATGATTTCAGAAAGTGTTCAGGAGTATTCTGAAAGCAAGTAAGCCATGTGCAGGGGCACAGTATGAATGGGAACATGGTTATGTTGGTGTGGGAGGTCAGGGAAGGCCTCCCTGCAGTGATATTTGAGCTAAGCCCTGAAAGAGGAGAAGGAGCTGGAAGAGCACACCAGGGGACCAACTCGGCACATGCAAAGGTCCTGTATTAGTCCATTCGCACGCTGCTAATAAAGACATACCGGAGACTCGGTAATTTATAAAGGTAAAGAACTTTAATGGACTTTACCTGGGGAGGCCTCACAATCGTGGCAGAAGGTGAAGGAGGAGCAAAGGCATGTCTTACATGGTGGCAGGCAAGAGATTGGTGCAGGAGAACTGCCCTTTATAAAACCATCAGATCTCTTGAGACTTATTCACTATCATGAGAACCGCATGGGAAAGATCCACCCCCATGATTCAATTACCTCCCACTGAGTCCCTCCCACTACACATGGGGGTTATGGGAGCTACAAATCAAGATGAGATATGGGTGGGGACACAGCCAAACCATATCAGGTCCTGAGGCAGGAATGAACCAGATGAGCTGGGATGAGAACCCAAGCAAGCTTCTGACTTGGAAACCGAGGCTCAGAGAGGGATACAGACAACTCAAGACCACAGCACTGGACGTGGTGTAACTAAACAAGAATGGAGCAGTGTGCTGGTACAGAGCTGCCTGTACAGGAAGGAGGCCTCTGAGCTGCTCAAAGGGCTCTATCTGCACTCCCCCACAGAAATCCCCTTATGATCAGAGCCAAACATTGGAGACCTAGCCCCCAGGCTTCTGCCAGCTTTGCCCTGTCAGCCAAGGCCAGTATCCCCACTGAGGGGCATCTGAGGGCTCTGTACTCTTTGCCTCTGAGTTGAAGGTCAACAGAGGCTACCACTGCTGTTTAACCTAATTATATAACAGAGACCAGGGAGGAAGGTGTCTGGGATAGATGCTTTACCTGCACCATCCCATCGAATCCGCTAAGAACCCCATGAAGCAGTATTATTATTCCCATTTTGCAGTTGGGAACACTGAGACTCAGAGAGATCAAATACCTTGACTCCAGAGCCTGTATTTTTTTTTTTTTTTTGAGACAGGGTCTGGCTCTGTTGCCTGGGCTGGAGTGCAGTGACATGATCTCAGCTCACTGCAACCTCCACTTCCTGGGCTCAAGCCATCCTCCCACCTAAGCCTTCTGAGTAGCTGGGATTACAGGAGCATAACACCACACCAGGCTAAGTTTTGCATTTTTTTGTAGAGAGGGGGTTCTTCATGTTGCCCAGGCTGGTCTCAAACTCCTGAGTTCAAGAGATCTGCCTGCCTAGGCCTCCCAAAGTGCTAGGATTACAGGCATGAGCTACTGCACCTGGCCCAGACCTGCATTCTTTACCTTTACAGTCTACACCCTGCTCCTATAGATCCCCAGGCAAGAGCGAGACCATCTTTTTTAAATGCCAGAGCCTCAGATAGGAAAGGATGATCTTAACCAGGACTTCATTATACAGATGAGAAGACCAAGGTCCAAAGAGGGAGAGGAACCATCCCCTGACTATACAGAGCTGGGTCTCCTGCTCCTAGAGCCCCTCCAGCTTTACCCCTTGTTCCCCTCCCCTTCCTTCCATTCACGCTGACCTCACTGGCCTCTAGGCTGTTGCTCCAACGTGCTGAGCTCAGTCCTGCCTCAGGGCCCTTGTACTTGTTCCCCTGCCAGATCTAGTCCATCACTTCTCATCTTCCTTGACCACTCCATCAATAGTGGCTCTGCGTGTGGCTTTCCTACCTAGGTTTATTTTTATTCCTAGCATTTATCACCTTCTGTCATTATATTAAGTGTATAGTTTCTTTTTGTCCATTACCTGCCTAGAATATCAGAACCATGAGGGCAGAGACTTTGTTCACAGCTGTATCCCCAGTGCTCAAACCAGGGCCTGGCCTCCATGATGCTCAATATGTGCTTCTGGGATGGATAGATGGATGGATGAATGGATGGATGAATAAATGGATGGATAAATGGATGTATGATATGAGGGAGGAGGGGAGGAAGGGAGGGATAGATGGGTGGGTAGATTAATGAGTGGATGGATGGATGGATGGATGGATGGATGAATGGATGGATGGATGTTTGGATGTAGGGGTGAGTGAATGGATGGAGGGAATGAGGAGTGGATAGATGGATGAATGGATGGGAGATGGGTGGGTGGATGGATGGATCAAGGAAGTGAGAGAGGGAAGGGATGGATGGATAGATGGATAGAAGGGTAGATGAATGGGTGGATGAAAGGGTTGACAGATGGAAGGAATGATGGGTGGATGGATGGGTGAGTGGATGGGTAGATGGGTGGATGTATAGATGGTGGGCGGATGGACATTTCTCCCAGCATCACTTCCCACCCCCGGGCTGTGGGTCTCTCACTTGGCTGCCCTGACTTGCCTCCCCTGGCTCCAAGCCCAAGCAGAGAGCTCTGGGGGCTTCCACATGATTGGGCAGGATTTCTGTTTCTCACCCTCCTCTGAGACTGGGCAGACAAAAGCCTTTGTTCTTCCTCCCTGCTTGGCCCTGCTGCAGCCAGGGTGGGAAGTTGCTGGCAAGTCAGCAACTTAATTTTGCTGTAACTGAACTGAACTTTGAGGTGTAACCTGTCAAGCAAGCCCCAGAGGCTTCTGTGGTCCACAGGGGAGGGACATGATGGAGGTATGGTGGGGAGCACCATGGCCAGGCAGAGAGATGATCCCTATCTGGGCGGACCCCCAAGTCTCCCAGAGTAGATTTGTTTTTTGAAGCAAGGAGAGGGAGCTAATAGACGAAGCTGGCTCTGGGCTCTCTATGGACAGCTGGGGATGGTGTTTCTTCTTGTCCTCCAGAGTTGTTCTACAGGGTGAGGGGTAAGAAAGGGGTCCCCTGCTTAGTGCTCACAGTGGTCCTGTGAGGGGGTGTCAAGGTCACCATTGCACAGAGGGAAAAACTGAGGCTCAGAGAGACTAAGTCACACACCCCCAGGATCACCCGGCTGGAGTATGGAAGGTAAAGTGTGGACCTGGACAGTGTGGCTCAGATAAAAAGGTCTCATGTCCCATGTCACCCCATCACACTTGGCATAAGAGTCACAGTTCTTCCCTAACACTGCCTTGCTGGATGAACTCAGGTAAGCCTCTTTCCCTCTCCGGGTCTTAGTTTCTTTCCTCTGTAAAATAGGAGGCTTGGCCCTAATTTAGATATTGCAGAGTTCTCTGGGTTACTGGAATCACTGGGTTCAACTGGCATAATAATATGAAGTCTCAAAGAAATTCTCAAATTCTCTCACAGTCCTGTGGCCACACCCAGGACCCACAGGCCCATTAGACAGAGGAGCAAACTAAGGCCCTAACTGGCACCGTCGTTTTCCCCAGAGCCCTAGAGTGTGATGGGGTAGCTGGCTCTCCCCCTGAGCCCCGTCGGAAGTTCCAGGTGTCCACTTGCCCCCAAGGCTGGGCACTGCACAGGACAGACAGTCAGAAAAAGCAGAATCTTAGGCAGGTGCCGCTGACCCATTGGGTAGGAGGTCTAAGAATCAAGATCTGCAGGATGGGGGATGAGGCGGTGGGGGGCTTTTCTCTGGAGTGGGACCCTCTCTTGGAAGCTGGACTGGATGGCAACATTACTCTGCTGGGCTGTCACTAACCAATCAAAACCAGTGGCCACTTGCCAATCTTCTGTCTTTGTCCAGGGCAGAATTGAATCTTGTTCAAATAAACTCAAAGGCCAGGTAGATCATTGAAGCAAAGACTGGAGAACTTGGCACTCTCTAGCCCGCCAGCCCTACCCAAACATCCTCAAGGTGTCTGCATAACCAGCTCATTGCCCTGCCTACTCCGACCAGAGAATGTGGAAAGAAGTCCCGGACCTCTGTGCAGCAGTGGAGGCCCGCTTGGCTGCTCCTGGCCTGCATCTCTGGCCTCTTCAGCCTTTCCTCCAAATTCTACTCTGTGCACAAGTTGCTGGTCACCTCCCTGCACACGCTGTGTGGCTTCTGGCCTCGGGGCCTCTGCACACGCAGTCTCCTCCACTGAGTTCTCCTAGAAACAGACCCTCAGACACGAATTCAAGTGCAAGGAATATATTTTGGGTGGTGATC
Source organism: Trachypithecus francoisi (assembly GCF_009764315.1). Lineage (NCBI taxonomy): Eukaryota > Metazoa > Chordata > Mammalia > Primates > Cercopithecidae > Trachypithecus > Trachypithecus francoisi. The sequence continues at coordinate 45,976,443 of NW_022681467.1, forward strand.
TCAGGAAGCACCCATAGCAGGTTAGGTAATCAAAATAGGGAAGAAAGACAATAAAATGAATGTTATGAAACCAGTCACCACTGTGGGCAACTAGACCTCAGACCCATCAGGGAACTCTGGGAGACAGTGAAGAGCATGCGTTTCAGTCATTCCAACCCAGTCTCAAGGGAAGGGATCATGTACCTTCCAACTTCGCCCAGTCGTGAGCTGCGGGCTAATTCCAGGGGCTAGTTCCAACTCTCTGGAACTTCTGACTGAGCGTTCACCCACGGCCAGATGAAAGCGCTTAAGCAGACATCTGCAGTGAGCAAGAGTGGGCATCTGTGTGGGGGACACAGGCCAGGTAGCAACAGCATCTGCTACAAATGTTTCTTGCTTCCTGATCTTTTGCAAGCAGACTCCTATTCACTCTTCAAAGCCCAGCTCAGATGTGACCCCCTTGGGGAAGCCTTCCCTGACCCTCCTAAATCAGTCAATCACTTCATGAACTTCTAATATCTGCATGAATCACAGTGGATTGTTATTGCCTGTCCCACAGGGGAGTGAACAACTTAAGGTCAAGGGTTTTACATCTTGGGCGTTAAGAACACGCATGTCACGCAGTCTTGAGTTCTGCTCTCCTGGCCCCTCTGAACAAACTGTGGTCTCCCATCTGTCCCCAGGGCCTGGCTGTTATTGGGCCTTCAGTGAATGTCCAGTTAAAGGGATTGGAATGACAATTTCAGCTCATTGACTTTTCCTCTTTCCTCTAAATTTTCCTGGTATTTCCATGACGGATGTTTTGGTCCAGCTAGTGGGTCCTTATTCTAATTCCTCTTCAGAATCACTAGGAGAGCATTTAAAAAACTTTGGGGACTGGAGCCCCATCCCCCTGAGATTCAAATTCCATTACAGGGATCACTGACTTCAACTTTTATAATAATATGAAGTCTCAAAGAAATTCCCAGATTCTCACCAGGACAAGGGCATGCAGGGAGTGAGTTTGTCATGAAGTCCTACGTGGAGGGAGCCAGAGGGCAGGCAGCCTGGAGTCCATGCTGGGAGACAAACGTGGAGGAAGCAGAAATTAGAAATTAAAAGAAATGAACTGGACATACGGGCAGCCACATGGTTAGAGCTTAAAAACAAACATAGAAAAAAGGGAACATGGCGGATCAATGCTTTATGACAATACGATGTAAATGACTGAGAACCACAATGAGACCATGCCGTCCTTAGGAAGGGGCTCTCAGACGTAGCTGCCCACTAGATTTGCCTGGTAACCCTTAAAGATTCCTATGCCCATGTCCTCTCCCAAAGCCGCTGCAGTGGAATCTCTGGGGTGAGACCCAGTATTTTTAAAATGCGAAGCCTGGGCTGAGAACTGCAGAACACGGGAGAACGGCTATCTCAATTCTTTGTCCCCAGAGGGGAATTCATCCTGTAATAATGTTACAAGGGTAAACTGAGAACTAACTATGTGCTAGGCACTGTGCTCAGAGCTTTGCACACATTACCTACCCTTGTGTGGAGAGTTCTTTCATAATCCCTATTTCATAGATGGGGAAATCGAGGCACGGAGTGGTGAAGTCAGTGACCAAGGACTCAACAGCTGTTCAGTAGCAGAGCAGGCTTGTCCTCAGTACCCGGGGCTGCGAGTCCGGCAAAGGAGTCCTTGGCACCTCCCTCCTGTGTGCTCCAAAGTAGCTCCCTCTGACGCCCTTTGACTCACTTCGTTCAGCAACCGCAAGGACTTGTTGTTTCCCATAAATTCCTCGTGGTGTTTTTTTTTTTTTTTTTCAAACCTCAACACACAGGCAAACCCCACATCATGAAGGCTGATCGGCTTTTGAAGGCGAGACCTTCATTCCGAAGGTCACAGCTGTATGAGCCATGTTTAATACAGCTTATTTTAAATTGCTCCCTCAACCCTGTGAAAGGCGGGAAGTCTTAAAATTACTTCTCCCCAAAACTGGCGCCACCCTGCCCTGGAAGTTCTCTGACCTGTTTCATGAGGAATTATTAATTATGATTTGTTTTTATAATTGTCCACTTGGAGTCTTGGATGACACACGCTCAGACTTGCCCATCCTTTTTTAAAAGAAGGAATCAAAAGTTCATGGCAATCAGTTATATTTAACGAGTGGAATTACTTGGGCTCAGTCCTGGATTAGCTGTGTGACCTTGGGCAAACCCCTTCCCTCTCTGAGCCTCTGTTTTTCTAGTTGTAGTAGGAAGAGTGTGGATTAATATCTCTCATAGGATTTAGAATATGTATTTCCTGCCAGTCGCCGTGGCTCACGCCTGTTATCCCAGCACTTTGGGAGGCCGAGGTGGGAGGATCATTTGAGGCCGGGAGTCTGAGATCAGCCTGGCCAACATGGTGAAACTCTGTCTTTACTAAAAATACAAAAATTAGCCAGGTATGGCGGCGCACGCCTGTAATCCCAGCTACTTGGGAGGCTGAGACACAAAAATCAATTGAACCTGGGAGGCAAAAGTTTCAGTGGGAGATCATGTCACTGCATTCCAGCCTGGGCAACAGAGCAAGACTTTGTTTAAAAAAAAAAGTTATATATATATATATATATATATATATTTCCCAGACCATGAATATGCCAGGGGTATATGAAAAGGCTTTAAGTGGTACATGGATGGGCATTTTATGAGTTGTATTTTTTATTTCAACTTTTAAAATTTCATAGTATTACATTTCCTTTGTAAATGCAGACATTTCTTGTTGTTGGGATGGTCAACGAGGAGGAGGAGCTGCTTCATGCAGTCAGTCACTCAGGAATCTGGCAGATGGGGGCTCACTCATCTGCAACAGGTCTTCCAGGGTTTCCCTGAGGATCAACATCCAGCCAGCCGCCAGAAGAGGGGAGGTGATGGAGGAGAAACTCATGCTCAACCAGCTTAGGCGAGAATGACGTACACATCAGTTCCCCTCACATTTCACTGGATAGAATTTATCACATGGGTCCACCTAGATGCAAAGGCAGTTGGGAAATGTAGTCCCCTGGCTGGGTGACTGCTTACCTACAACACTTAGGAGGAGGAGCATGAGTCTTTGGTGGACCCTTGGCTATCTCTGTCTCAGTATTCTCTTTTTATTTTTATTTTATTTTACTTTATTTATTTTTTGAGACAGAATCTCACTCTGTCTCTCAGGCTGGCGTGCAGTGGCGTCATCTCAGCTCACTGCAACCTCCGCCTCCTGGTTTAAGCAATTCCCCTGCCTCAGGCTCCTCAGTAGCTGGGATTACAGAGGTGTGCCACCAGTTAATTTTTGTATTTTTTGTAGAGACAGGGTTTCACCATGTTGGCCAGGCTGGTCTGAAACCCCTGACCTCAAGTGATCCACCCACCTTGGCCTTCCGAAGTGCTGGTATTACAGACATGAACCACCACGCCTGACCAGTAAGCTGGCGGCAGTGGGATTCGAACCCACGCCTCTGAAGAAACAGTGTCTTAGACCGCTTGGCCACTCTACCTCTATGGAAAATATTATTCTCTCTTTAAATAAATAAGTTGAAGAACAGAGATTTTCCACCCCACTTCTCAATGAATTAAAATACAATATATAATTTTCTATAGGTGGGAGGACTTATTCAATGCAATGCTAAGGTTTACTGTTTAGCTTTAGTAATCAAGACAGTCTGGTTGGCAGAGGGACAGATGCATACAACAGTGGAACAGAGTAGAGAACCCAGGAATAGACACACACAGATGTGCCCAAAAGATTTTTGACAAAGATGCAAAAGCAGTTCAATGGAAGATAAAAAGCCTTTTCAACAAATAGTGCTGGAGCAATTTGACATCCACATGCAAGAAACAAAGAAAGCGCATTGATCTAAGCCTCACACATGACACAAAACTTCACTTAAAACAGATCATAGACTTAAACGTAAAACATACAGCTATAAAACATTTAGAAAAAAGCAGGAGAAAATCAGTCTTCAGAATCTAAAGCTAGGTAAAGAATTATTAGATGTGAAAACCAAAAGCACGATTCATAAAAGGAAAAAAATGGATAAATCAGACCTCATCAAAGTTGAAAACTTTTAACCCATGAAAGGCCCTATTAAGAGGATGAAAAGACAAGCTATAGATTAGGAGAAAATCCTTGGAAACTGCATATCTGACAAAGGGCTACTACCTAGAATTCTCAGAACTCGACAGAATTCTCGAGAACTCTAAAGTCAGCAGTTAAAATACATTTAGGAAATGAGCAAAAGACACGAACAAATATTTCAGTGAAAAGAACACGCAGCTGGAAATAAACACGTGAAAAAATGTTCAACATCATTAGCCATTAGGGAAATGCAAATTAAGGCCACAATCGGATATTGCTACACACCTATCAGAATGACCAAAATGAAAAACGATGAGAATTTTGCAGTCAATCACTGGTGAGGAATGGAGACACTAGAACACTCCTACATTCCTGGTGGGAATGTAAAACAGTACCGTATTCTGGAAAACAGTTTTTTAAAAACCGCCTTATGACTTGGCATTTGCAATCCTGGACATAAAAATGAAAACTTATGTTTGTGCAAAAACTTATGCTCAGATCTTCATAGCAGCTCTCTTCATAATAGGCAAAAACTGGTAAACCACCCGGAAGCCTGTCTATGGTTTCTTTTAATTAAAAAAAGCTGTGTTTATATCCATACCATGGACTGCTACTTGCAATAAAAAGGAATAAAATATCGATAACACACAATGTGAATAAATCTTCAGAGAATTATGCTGAGTGAAAAAAGCCAATCCTCAAAGGTTACATAAACTATATGATTCCATTTATGTAACATTCTTGAAACCACACAATTATAGAAATGGAGAACAGATTAGTGGTTGCCATGGCTCGGGGGCAGGGTTGGGGGTGGGAAATGGGTTTGGTTATACAAGGGCAATGAGGCATCCTCGTGGTGATAGAAATGTCTGTATCTTGACTATATCACTGTCAGTATCTTTATTGTGACTGTTAACATTGAGGGAAACTGGAAAGGGTATATGGACTCTCTCTGTTTATTTCTTACAACTGCATGTAAATCTATAATAATCTCAAAAGGATACATTTTAAAAAGAATATATTATACAATTTTCTATACCCAGACACTACCAAATATAATTATATCTTTGGTAACACAGACACACTGTTCTCAGATAACGGAAGTAGTGCGGCGATTATGTGTGTGGCTTGACAACAGGATGGGCTGGGTTCAAATCTCAGCTAGCAGTCCCTTCACCTCCTTGGGCCTCAGTTTCCACACCTGCAGGTGGGTGAGCAATGAGAGGACCTGTCTCGTGGGGTTGCTGGGGGGACATGATGACATGATTCATGAGACATGCAGAACACAATGCTCACTTGCATCGCTGCTCAGTAAATGAAATGGTCACTTTTCCAGGCTGTAGAGAAGGCTACAGGTAGAGGCAGGCAGAGGATTGAACCCGAGAGCGTCCTCTGAGAGCTCTAGATTGGGATCATGCCTCGCCAGTCAGGGGGTTTGTTTTGACTTCTTTCTCGCAGGAAAGTTTCTGCTGCGTGGTCCATTCCACTCCCCTGAGTTTGGCCTGGTCGCTTCTTGTTTGCCCTCTGGACCCCGGTGGGTGCAAACTTTCATGGGTGTCTCGCCACAAAGAAAGACCACCTGGAGCCTGTGGTTGGGACTGCTCAGGTGGGGACACAGCCTGGTGGGTGATCCTCTGTAAGCTAATTGGAGCAGGAGTGGAACCCATGCCTACTGCATACCTACTGTGTGCCTTGTGGCTTACGTGCCCCAGCTCACAGAATTCTCCCAACAGCTTTGAGCAGTAGGTGCTATAATCACCCCTGCGTGATCCAGAAAACTGAGACTCGGAGAGGAGAATGGACTTGTCCAAGGTTGTGCAACTAGTAGGTGGCAGAGCTGAGATCTGAGCCCTGGTCTGTCTGATTTAAATCCAGAATCATTTTCACTGTTGATAATAACCTTATCACTTATTAAATATCTACTAGAGTAATAAATATGCTAGCTCTTTCTATTGAGGTATGATCACCTTTCCATTTTAGAGAAGAGGAAACAGGGATTAGGCGAGGTGCATCGCCAAGATGGACAACAGCTCAAAAAAAACAGCCAGCCTCGCAGCCAATGGGCAGCTTTCTCGTGTGCCTCCAACCCCACCTGTAGCTCCAACCCAGCTCAGCCAAGATCACTCAAGCTTTGGGACTTTTAAATGCTGAGTCAGCAAACAGCCCCTACCTTGAGATACACTGCCTAGGCAGGCTTTGGGTGTTTGCACTTCAGCTTCAGGTGTCCAGGGTCAGCTGAGACAGCAAGAGCTTCCCCTGGGGGCTGGATGGGGTCACTGGGAACCACTGAGAGACCCTTTCCCCTCTTGGCCTGGCAGACAGAGTGGCAGTTGGAAGAGGCTCAAGGTGGCGGTGGTGGTAACAACTTCCTTCTGAGTAACAACATTTACTGAAAAGCAATTCTGCTTTTAGCAGCAGAAGTTCACCACCCTTGCAAGCAGGCGCCTAAGAATACCTTCATTCAACCACAGTTCAGAGATTCACAGGCTTCCTTTTGCACTACCTCCAGGAGAGTTTCACATTTGGTGTTGAGGGAAAACCAAATACCACAATTATTGGAGGGAGTAGGAGGGGTGTCGAGAGGGAGGTGATGTGAAGGGGGCCAGGTGGCATCAACCACATCCCCCAAGACCCCACAGGCAACCTCTGGGCTACGGCTCAGCCTCTCGCCCTCAGTTACTGGAAAGACAGCGGACGAGCTCAGAGCGAAACCGACAGGCTGACAATTTCTCTTCCTTTTACAAGAAAAAGAAAGTGATTGTCCTTCAAACAAGCATGACTTTGGAAGCCAGGGACTTACCCTGGCCACTCTGCAAATTAGAGACAGAGCCACGCTGCTCCAGAGGCCCCGAGCCCCTGCCTGTCACCTCCAATTAGCACTGGAGTTCTTTAGGTTAGTTTTTTCTATTGCCCAAAATCCAATCTACTGGGGCATAATGGGGACTTATGGAAAAAAGAATCCAGTCTGCACTTGGGAGGGGATAGCCTTAAATGTTAGGCGCTCACTCCAGGCAGTTGGGGGTGGCTGATGGCAAGGGAGAAGGCATGGGTGGGGAAGGAGGGGATGTACCAGGCAGAGCCAGGAGGCTCCTAAAAACAGCTCTAAAAGGCTCTCCCCCTCCCAGCAATCCAGCCTCCTGACTCACGCCAGACACAGAGGCAGCTGATGGGATGGGAAGAGGCTGGCTTTGGGAGCCACAGGGATGTGGGGGCAAACTCCAGCTCTGCCACTTGCTGGCTGTGTGATCTTGGGTGAGTAACTTCACCTCTCTGAGACTCAGTTTCCTCGCCTTTAAGATGAGGATGAGTATAGGAGGTCAGGACATGACCTTCCTGTGTTCAAAACCCTCCCACGGCTCCCACCTCACTTGGCAGAAAAGTCAAAGATCTCTGTGGTCTACCAGGCCCTACAAGATCTTTCCCGTGCTTCCCTTACAACCTCATCTCTCTCTCTCTGTCTCTCTCTCTTTTTTTTTTTTTTTTGAGACAGGGTCTCACTTTGTTGCCCAGGCTGGAGTGCAGTGGTACCAACACATCTCACTACAGCCTCAACCTCCTGGACTCAAGTCATCCTCTCTCCTCAGCCCTCAAATAGGTAGGACTACACACACATGCCAGCACGCCCAGCTAATTTTTGTATTTTTTGTAGTAGAGATGGGGTTTTGCTATGTTGCCCAGGCTGGTCTTGAACTCCTGAGCTCAAGTGATCTGCCCACCTCGGCCTTCCAAAGTGAGTGGGATTACAGGCGTGAGCCACCACGCCTGGCCCATCTCCTCTTATTCACTCTCTCTGGTTCCCTCTACCCCTGCCACACTGGGCTCCTCTTTGTTCCTGCAACACGCTAAGCACACACCTGCCTCGGGGCTTTTGCACATGGTGTTTCTGCTGCCTTCTGCATCCTTCCTCCAGATAGCCACAGGCCTTCTTCCCTCTCCTGATCTGGGTGTCTGCTTAAATGGCCCCAGGGGTCCTGCTCTGACCACCCCCTTCCAAATTGCTCCCCTTGCCTTATCTCTTCACCCTGCGTGAATGTTTTCCCATAACACTGACCACTACTTAACACAATAATTTGGGGGGGTTCATGACTCCCCATTGGCCAGACTGTAAGCTCCCAGTGGGCAGAGGCCAGTTCTCCATTGTCCTTCATTAAATCTCAGAGCCTAGCACATAGAGGCACTCATCCAGTGTTTGTTGAATGAACAGATGCAGGGTTGTGTGGTGAGGAGGGAAGAAGGACGTGTGTGGCGGTTTAACACCAGCCAAGGGTGCGTGCTCACTGTCACTTCTCTCCTCTGCCCAGCACCAGCCCCATGTCATGTGCTCGTTGAATTCCTACAATGGAAGGATGCATTTTACAGATGCAGGAATGAGGCCACAGAGCGCAAGTGACTGTCACAGCTCGCAGTGGGGCGAGGCTTTGGATTCTGGTCTGCAGGACTCTTGGCCTCCAGGACGATGGTGACAGTGTCCAGTCTGACCTGGGGTCTGGGTGAGAGAAATGACGGGTGGGACCATCAGACTCTTGAGAAGGGGCCCTGGCTTTGAGGATCTCCAGCCGACATCTGGGCTTAAGACTGGGGTTCGCGCCCCTGCCCTCCTGTCCCACAGTCCCACATTCTGCCCCAAAGCAGAATGCAAGTCCCATCAAGGAGTCTCAGGGTTTCCAGAGAGGGGCTTTCTCAACTTTCTGTTGCTGGAAAATCCTGTCCTAGAAAGGGCAGACGCTTGAGGAGCTCCTGGATCCGGCAGAAGCCTCTGAGACTAGGAGACTCTGGTGTCCTTGCTCCCTGGCACCCAGCCAGTTCCCGAATATGAGGGACTTTCCAGAGAAGTCAGCCTCCTGGCTGCCTCCAAGCTTGCCCAGGCCTGCAGCCCAGGCCTCCATGAGGCCCAGTCCTGCCTCGGTTTCCCTGTTTTTAATTTCTTGGAGAGGCCGAGGAGTTTGGAGGTGAACAGCCTCATATGAGCACTAATTTCCCCTAGGCCTGGTGCATAGGAATTTTGGAGCCATAAACAGGCTTCTCACAGCCCCCAGGATGAGTGCTCAGGATGAGTCCTCCTCACACTCCCATCCACCCTGGACTCTGGGCTGAGCTGGGCAAGGAGCCGGTCTGGGGAGGTTGCCTGTGGGTGCGGCTCAGAGCTGGGGGCGCTACCTCTGCCCTTCTGTCCCCCATTAGAGCTGCCCCAGCTATATGAGAACCCCTCCCATAACGGCTACAACAAAGGGCACGCAAGTAAGACACCAGGAATAACTGTTTGAGCTTCGTTATACTCAACGGTGTTCATATCCATCAAGTCCCCTAGAGCAGACCTCCATGACAGCTGCCCATGGGCCAGATCCAGTCTGGAGATATGTTTAGTTTGGCCCTTGAAGTATTTTTTTTTCTTAATGTGAATCAATTGCCAACATCTGACATTCCAGGAGATTTCACATAAAATCCTTTTCTCTGACTTCTCTTGAGAAATGGGAAAATGTGGCCATACTGGGCCCACATTCCTGCTGGACACAGGAGGCTTGGAAGTGGGGTCGCAGGTACCCCTTTCCTAGTGGCACATAGTAGGTACCTTCCTGTTCACCCAGTCCCTGCGTGCCCCACTTTCCTTATATAATTTCCCTGCCAGGGTCTTGAAGTATGAGTAGGAGTGCGCCAGAAAAGGGCGGTGGAAAAGTGTTCCAGCAAAGGGGAAGAGTGTGAGTCGGTGAGATGCATCTGTTCAAGATTCACTCGACAAGTATGTATTGATGCTTACGGTATACACAGGGACATACAGCAGGAAACCAAACAAATCAAAATCTCTGCTCTCTGGTTCTCATCTAGGGGTGGTTTTGTTCCCCATGGGACCCTTGGTTATGTCTGGAGATGTGTGTGGTTATCACAGCTGGGTGGAGGGAGGATGCTATCAGCAGCTAGTGGGGAGAGGCCAAGGAGGCTGCTGAACCAATCCTACAAAGCCCAGGGCAGCCTTCAGGCACAGAATGATCTGGCCCCAAATGTCTGTCAAGCCAAGGTCGAGGGACTCTGGTCTGGAGGCACAGACACCAAACAGGACAAGCCAATAAACTCAAACTGTGAAGCCAGCGGCTGATGAGTGCTTTCTGATTAAATGAGCCAGAGCATGGTGATGGGGGATGAAGAGGGGTGTGGCTGCTCAAATAGGTGCCGTCTGAACAGGGGCAGGTCCTGAAAAGATTGTGGCACCGCTGGCAGGGTGGCCCTGGCATTGTAGGTGTTCACTGAGCGGCACTTTCTGTCTTTCCACCCTGCCTAATCTTCATCATGGCCTTGCTGTGGAGCAGGGATCTGTGTTCCTGACCGGGCATCACAAGCCGTTAAGAGGCCGATCCAGGACCCCTGACCACTCAGTCAGTGTCCCTGTGCTGCCTAGAGGCGGAGATGGTCTCTGAATTGCCTTCTCTCATTCAATCCATCAACAAACATCTAACAGGAGCCCACTGGGGCATAGTGGGAGGGAACAACTTTAGGGTGAGCTGCTTAGCTTGCAACATGTGGTAAGTACACAGGAAAGACTGGTGAAGGGAATGAAAAGAAGGAGTAAGTGAAGAAACAAGGCTCAGTCCATTAAGATAATGATCATGGCCAACATTCATTGGGCAGCTACTATGTGGCAGGCTCATCCTAAACCCTCCGTGTGAGAGTCATACTGAAGGAATACCTCTGAAAGGGGGGCCAATGACCATCCCCACTTCCACGGTGAGAAGACTGAGGGGAAGAGAGGCGATGTCAACTGCCCGAGGCCTAGCAAGAGAATGGCAAGGCCGTCGCTGGAGCCTGGGCCTACTAAATCCCAGGGTGCACCTGCTGCCTCAGTGTTGTGTACACTGTGATTCAAATCATTATGCCACCAGCCTTGTGAGGTAGGTGCTAGCATTATCCCATGTGACAGATGAGGAAGCTCAGATGGGAAGTGACTTGCCAAAGGTCACACAGCATGTGTGTTTGAATCTAGATTTCACGCTTTCAACCATCAAACCCTGCCCCTCGTAAGCCCTGGCCGCCCTGTGTGGAGGGTGTGTAAGTCCCAAGGGGTTGGGGAGGGAAAGTGGGCCAGGGAGCTAAGCCCTCCAGGGTCTGCAGGACCAGGCAAGAGGCTCTGAAGGAGGCAGGGTCCCTGGTGGGCAGATGGGAGCAGGTGGGCCTGGGGAGCCGCCAGCCTTCCACCCCCATGTGAAGGCATGCCCGCCAGAAGGACCTGTGGAGAGGCCGCCCCGTGGTGTGCGCCAGGCTGACAATGGCTCCTTGTGTCTGTGCGGACGGTGGGAGAGGGGAGGTATTGTTTGCCAGGATACCTTCCCGCCAAGGCTGGCTGCAGGCGGTCCTTGTCCTAGGACGCTTGGCACGCGGCTGTTCCGGGCGCCAGAGGGAAGTGTGTGTGTGCATGTGTGTGGCTGGGTGTTCTAGGCCACGTTGGTGCTGGCCTGCGGCTCCCTGGGTGTGCCTGTGCACGTGTGTGTGGGGGCGAGGGCATGTGTTTCTGTCTCTGAGTGTGCCAACGCACATCTTGCACACCTGTGGCCAGTGTGTCTGAATAGCCTTGTGGCTTGGGGCTTCTGTGTGTCTCCCTGGGTGTGGCTGTGGCTGTGTGTCTCCCTGGTCTGGCTCTGTGTGTCTCTCTGTACTTCTGGACTGCGTGTGGCTCTGAGTACCTTTGGTTTGCATGCCCACGTGTGTCTGAGCCTGTCCCTCTGCCTGTGTCTCTACCTCCCTCGGGGTCTGTGTGTGGAGCCTCTTGATCCCAAGGGGGCAAGAGAGCCTCTGTTTCGGAGTGCTGGCTGAGTTCCATTTGTGACTGATAGGTGAGGGAGGGGGCTTCAGGCAGAGGGAATGGCGGGTTCCCAACCTGGGGGGCAGGACGGAACTGGCAGACCTGCAAGAGCAGCTAGGGGGCTGGGTGGCCGCAGTGAAGTGAGTGGAGGCGAGAGGACACCAGGGGCCACCCGCAGGCCAGAGTCCGAAGTGAGGCGCAGCCATCGGAGGATCTGGATGGGACCATGATGTGGTCTGTTTCATGGCAACGCCTTTGGCTGCGGGTGAAAATGGGTTGTAGGGCAAGCCTGAGAGGTGTTGGGAGTCGCTGTGGCCAGTGTTAGGAAGCAGTGTGTAAGTCCCAAGGGGTTGGGGAGGGAAAGTGGGCCAGGGAGCTAAGCCCTCCAGGGTCTGCAGGACCAGGCAGGAGGCTCTGAAGGAGGCAGGGTCCCTGGTGGGCAGATGGGAGCAGGTGGACCTGGGGAGCCACCAGCCTTCCACCCCCACAGCGCCACCTCAAGGAACCCCCACTCCATGGCGGGGATTGCAACTTCCCCATTTTGCAGAGGTGGAAACTGAGGCCCAGGGAGGAGAAATGTCTCCCAAGGCCTGCAGCCTGGGAACTGGTCCCATGCTAAAGCCAACTCTCAACCTCCTCCATCTTGGCTGCCTGCCCCTCTGCAAGTCCCTCTGCATCTCGAGGCTCTGGTGACACCTGTGCTAAAGTCAGAGAACCTGGAGTCCTTGTCAGGAACACGGACTCTGGAGCCAGACGACTTGGGTTCGAATCCTGCCTCTGTAGCTGTGTGACCTTGGGCAAGTCACTTAGCCTCTCTGCGCCCCAGCGTCCTTATTGTCCAAATGAGAGTGCTTGGTCATCATTACCTCCAAAGTGCTGTGCCACTGGATCCCACTTGTGACAGCCACATCTCCTATCCCTGCTTTACTTTTCTCCAAAACACCCATCACCTTCCAGCATACTACATCTTGTATTTACTTCCGATGACACTGGAATGTCCGTTCCACGGCATTTTGGGTGTTTTGTTCATGAGTAGTGTCTACAACAGGGTCCTGGACATAGTTGGCGCTCAGTACATTTTTGCTGAAAGAACCAGGTAATACATGTGACATATGGGAACACAACAGCCTGGCACGCATTGGGTGGAACGGAGGTGTTTGCTATTGTCATTAACTGGGGAGTGGGCATTTGGAAGCATAACAGCCCAGTCAATCCCAATTAGGAATGGGTGTCCCATCACCTTTTCTGCACATCCTTCTTGCTTTCAGGGCCTGCTTAGCCCACCCTGGGCCAGATGTCTCTTATATTGGTCTCTGAAAATACGGAGACTCTGGCAGGTGCTATGAGCTGCTGGTTTCAAGCCTCATGAGGGATCAGTGACCCGGTTTCCCCACCTGACCACAGCTGATCCAGAGGCTTCGATGGTCTTTGTTCTCTCAGGACTCTCCCCTGTATATTCCCCTATATATATTCCCCCTGACCACCCCACTGCCCCAGATCCCAGTCCCTCTGTCGATAAATACAGTTGGCAGCTCTGGCAAAAATGTCCTGCCAATGGTACAGTGAGTCGTTGGTGAATATTTAGGAAGCCCAGTGGGTTTGTCAAGAAAGCAGCTTCCTGAGCATAAATATTTCTAAGAATGAAAGGAGGGGCCTCGACCTCAGAGATCACTGGGTGATCATGTCCAGCCCCCTGCTGCCTGGCCATTGCTTCTGGGATCCCACTGGCACCTGGCATCCTGGTTTCCTGAGAAGAGTCAGGAGGTGCAGGGGGAATCCAGGCCCAGGCAGAGAACAACCTGCTCTGTCCTCTCACTTCCTTCCTGCTTTTCTTCCGGACTCCCATCCCTGGCTGGGACATGCCACGGTCGCCAGGAGCTGCACAGGAGAAGCAGGTTGGGGGCTGGCCAGGGTGGCCATGGCTTCTTTGAGGACCCGCTGTGGTGTGGGGGCTTAGTTCAGCATAACTGGATAACCTTGGTATCAGCCTTCCTCTCCTGCAACTGCCGAGGTTCAGGCCTCTTCTCCCATTCCTCTCTCCACCCCACATTTATTGAGCACCTACTATGTGCCCAGCCTTCGGACACAATGAAAAGACCTCTGCCCGACCTTTGCCCTGGTTCTGACGCCCAGTACCAGTCCTGGGACAGCTGTGACAGCTGCTCAATTGTCCCTTTCAGTCTCTCCCTGTCCCAGCCCTTCCCCTTCCACAACTGCTGAGTTCATCTTCAGAAAGCACAACTCCAGATCTTGCTTTTGCTGTGCTCTAAAACCATCAGTGGCTCCCCGCTGCGACCCAGAGAAAGTCCAGACGCCCTGGCTGGGTGAGCCTGGTCCTGCTCCATCTACCCCGACTGCCCTCTGCAGCTTGGTTCCCCACATAGCCAGCCACGAGGATGACCCCTGGTTTTTCAAACACACCTGGCCCCTCCCACCTCCTTACTCTTGCTCAAGCCATTCCTGCCAGCCCAGTGCCCTTTCTCAGCCCACCTCTCATGTCTGTAGTCTCTTGTTTGTTTCTTTCTTTCAGGACACATCACACAGTGCTTTGAATTGCACTTATTTATATCTTCCCTTCCTCCCAGAGGGCAGGAAGTTGCCAGATTCATTTCTGGGCTTGGCGCCAGGCTCAAAGTAGGTCCTCGTTAGATTCGCTGGCTGAGCTGGTGAGGATGCTGTATTTGCGTGGGTCTGGGGCCACCCAGCACGTGTGCCCCTTCTTCTGGAGACCACATTGAGTTTCCCCTGAGGTGCCTCCACCACTTTGGTCTTGTGAATTAGAGGAGTTGACCCCATCTATCCCCAGGGTCGACTCAGGGCTGCAGGCCTGGCCCATCAGGCCCCTGGCCACATGGATTGGTTCAGGGGTGAGCACACGATCCAATCAGGGCCAATAAATTAATCCTATGACTTTGGAAAGGGAAAGACATTGCCACCTTGAGGTGGCTGAGCTCATTGTAGGATGTCAGCCTGGAGCAGCTGAGGCCACTGTGCCGCCCTGAGAGGAGAGACCACCTGAGAATGCCGATGACGTTGGGCAAAGCAGAGCCAAGAGGTGTAGACAGCCCCCAAATGAAAATCATTATCGGTGCTCCTGGATCCAGCTGTATCTGAAGCAGACATGACTCTCTCATTCTTCCTTTTTAAAATCCACCTTGGGTTGGGTTTCCATTGCCTGCAGCTACAAGAAATCCTGACAAATAGCTGAGCCTTCTGAATATACCTTACTGTCCACACTGCCATTACTCCATGCAGAATTCTTTCATGAGGAACCCCTTTGAACATCCAAAGCTGGGGGAGGCGTCTCTTCCCCCACGGAGCTCAGGTGCTAGTTTCTTTTCTCACTCATGGACAATATGAGCAGTGATCACTGGTTCTGGCTGCCTCAAGCTCCTTTTGGGACAAGGAAGAGAGCAAGTAGAATAACCTAAAGGACTAAAATGGGCTCGAGTTCCCAAGGGCTAAGGCTAGGTCCTCAGCCCCACTACTGTTCAGCATGGATAGGCACACAGCAGATGCTTCTCGGCCATTCACTGCTTTACAGTGCAAGGCAAGTTTTCTCAACCTGGGCCCTTGGGCATTCTGGACCGGCTGCTCCTCTATGAAATACCCCGGGTTTGGTTAGGAGTGAGTTGCTCAGTCTGTTCTACTGACATTTAGTGCCAAATAACTCCTGGCTGGGGGCTGTCCTGTGCATTGCAGGACTTGTTTAGCAGTGTCCCTGGCCTCGCTACCCACTAGATGCCAGTAGCACCCCCTTCCCTGAGTTGTGACAGCAACACATATCTCCAGACGTTGCCAAACGTTCCTTGCAGGGCAAAATCACCCCCTGGTTGAGAATATCTGCTGTAAGTAAAGTGTGTCTCACAGGACCCAGCACATAGTAAGTGCTCAATAAATATCAGCAAAGATGGTTTGGTGACGATGATGCTAAAGATGATCACTGAGGAAATCTGGGACCTCGGTGAGATCCAGATTTGGCTAACTTAAGTGGGAAGGAAATTTATTAGAGGAACATGAGTGAGCTTACAGAATTTATGAGAAAGCGGAAGAGTCAGTTCAAAACAACCCAGAAACGGAGGCAGTTCAGTAGATCCCGACAGCAAGAAGCAGATATGCTGATAGTGGCAATGAGCTATTCCCGTTTCGGCCATCCCCCAACTTCCTCCTTCCTAACAGAACCTATTTTGCTCATTTTGCACAAGAACTCCATGCCCCTACCCTTTCCATGGGCTCCAGGAAGATGGAGCCTCAGCCAAGCCTCAGGGGACTGATTCCCGTTGCTGTAAGTCAGCCACGGTGCCCCCCACCCCAACAAGGCCAGTGATTGATTTAAGCTGGACATGGAATGTGACTTTGGCCAATGAGATGTGTTGAGAAATTTGTTGGAGGGCAAGCGAGAGAGACAGAGGCTTATTTCACTTTGTATAATACAAGTTTTCTTCTTTTTGAAGGCTGAATAATATTCTTTTTTTTGAGACAGAGTTTCGCTCTTGTTGCCCAGGCTGGAGTGCAACGGCATGATCTCGGCTCACCGCAACTTCTGCCTCCCAGGTTCAAGCAATTATCCTGCCTCAGTCTCCTGAGTAGCTGGGATTACAGGCATGTACCACCGTGCCTGGCTAATTTTTTGTATTTTTAGTAGAGGCAGGGTTTCTCCATGTTGGTCAGCTGGTCTCAAACTCCCGACCTCAGGTGATCCACCTGCCTCGGCCTCCCAAAGTGCTGGGATTACAGGCGTGAGCCACTGCGCCTGGCCAATAATATTCTTTTGTATGCGTATACCACATTCTCTTTATTCCTCCATCCTTCGATGGAAATTTTTCTGCACCTTGGCTATTGTAAATAATGCTGTAATGAACATGGGAGTGCAAATATCTCTTTGAGAGCCTGACTTCAGTAATTTTGAATAAATATCCAGGGGTGAGATTGCTGGATCGTTATGCTGGGTGAAATAAGCCAGTCCCAGAAGGACAAACGCTGCGTGATTCCGACAGCCAAGCTCAAAGAAGCAGACAGTACAAGGTGGTTGCCAGGGGTTGAGGGAGGCAGGAATGGGGAGTTGCTGTTCAGTGGGTATGAAGTTTCAGTTATGCAAGATGAGTAAGTTCTAGAGAGCTGCTGTGCAACATCATATCTATAGCTAACAATGCCATAGTGTACACTTAAAAGTTTGTTACAAAGGTAGATCTCATGTTAAATGTTCTTAGTACAATTTAAAAAAGCATTTATAAAACATCATTACATGTAGTTTCCAATGCTGCCCACACTTAAAAAAATTATTTACGAGAGCACTTAGATGAAAGAAAAAAGGAGAGGGAGGTTTTATCTCATAAGTGTTGTTGGAGAAGGGCTGTGATGTCTGGAGCAGCAGCAGCCATCCTGAGTCAATGAGGAGAGCCAGCTGGAAGACAAAGCCTGAGTTGTAGGACCTGAGTCTTTGCTGATGTCACCAAGCTGCCAAATTAACCAATCTCTGATTCTCCATCACTTCCAAACATCTGATCTATGAGATAATAAGTTTCCTTACTTTTAAAGCCTCTTGAGGTTGAGTTTCTATTCCTTACAGTCAACAGGATTGGACCAGTGTGCCAAAATCTATGGATTAGTGGTTGCTTCCAAATTGCCCTTGACATTGTCCACCTGTCTTCTGAATAGTGCAGAGGGACTGACTCTCACTGCCAGGGAGGCTGAGCACCACAGGCTTCATCTGGCTGCCCGGCATATTTGGGACCTGGAGATATATTCAGGGTTCAGGTAGGGGCACGCCAGAAACTACCCTACCTGCCAGCTCCTCCACAGAGTTCAGACTCTGCCGTTCTGGACTTCGTTTTCTCCATCTGTGAACTGGGGATGGTAACAAACCACCAATGTCACAGGGTGTTATGAGGATTAATGAGTTATTTCAAGTAATATAATGGGCACAATGCCAGCACATGGTAAGTGCTCAGTAAACCTAAGCAAGTAAAGAAACTGCCAGAAGCTTGAGCCCCCAAGACACTCCCGATGTCTGGGGATAATCCCAGGTTCTCCATCTTTTTTATTTTTTGAGACGGACGGAGTTTCGCTATTGTTGCCCAGGCTGGAGTGCAACTGCACGATCTCGGCTCACTGCAACCTCTGTCTCCTGGGTTCAAGCGATTCTCCTTTCTCAGCCTACCGAGTAGCTGGACTACAGGCGTCTGCCACCACACTTGGCTAATTTTTGTACTTTTAGTGGAGACGAGGTTTCACCATGTTGGTCAGGCTGGTCTCAAACTCCTGACCTCAAATGATCCACCCGCCTCGGCCTCCCAAAGTGCTGAGATTACAGGTGTGAGCCACCGCACCCAGCCAGACCTCCATCTTTTAAAGAATGTGACTTTCTTCTCTAGGCAAGTGGGAGGCTGAGGGACACCCCAGTGTTAAGCCAAAAACAGCCGAGGCAGCATTCATGTCTCCTCCTTCCAAAGGCCCCCCATGTCTCCAGGGCTTGGGAGCCTCCAGCTCTAGGCTGCGGGGATCCCCTCTGTCATTCAGGCCCGGCCCCTCTACCCTGGGCCCTGAGCACGTACCTGGCTCCCCTAGTGTACCCGAGGGCCTTGATGTCACCAGATGGATTGAGCAATTCAACCGAGTGTGCATTTTCCAGCTCATGCTAACCACCATTCAGTCACTTCCCCTCACGTTCATGGACCAGTTGGTTCCTTGTCATTTCTCAGGGGACACCATGACCCTTCTTGTGAACTCTCCACCATGCAGGCAAGAATCTGAGTCACCTAGAGTTAGCAGCCTGATTCACCTTTGTCCCCCAAACTCCTGGCCTGGCTCTCAGATGAAAACAAATAATAATAATAATGAATACAGTCACTAATTCCCCCAGTGTCCTGAGAACTTTACAGGTACCTGCACTGACTTTCAGGTAGGTACATGCTTGTCCCCATTTTCTAGATAAGGAGACTGAGTCCCAGAGAAGGTGAGCAACTTGCTTATAAGGGAAGGAGGAGTCGTGATCTGAAGCTAAGCAGTAGGATAGATACATTTAAGCATATTTGTTCAGACATTTAGCAAAACACCTTTGCTGAAAAAAAAGTTTTGAAAAGTCATGAAAAAAAAGATTGGAAACTCTATTTTTAAATGTATTACCAGCTTGGGAGGTCAAGGCGGGAGGATCACCTGAGGTCAGGAGTTTGAGACCAGCCTGGTCAACATGGTGAAACTCCGTACCTACTAAAAATACAAAAAAAAAAAAAAAAAAAAAAAAAAAAAAAAAATAGCCAGGCATGCTGGCAGGCGCCTGTAATCCCAGTTACTGGGAGGCTGAGTCAGGAGTATCACTTGTACCTGGGAGATGTAGGTTGCAGTGAGCTGAGATCGCACCATTGCACTCCAGCCTGGGCAAGAAGAGTGAAACTCCGTCTCAAAAAAACAAAAATAAAAATAAATAAATGTATCACCAGCTCCATTCATTCATCAGACACATATTTCCGCAGTAGATACCTTGTGCCTGGAAGGTGCTTCTTACAAGGGACATGAGAGTGAACAAACAGGTAAGGTCCCCTCCCCACTGGAACTCATAGTCCAGTGAACGCAATCAATCCATTTAGGACTTGAACATTTGAAATTGAGACAGCCCTGCGTCTATAACTATCGGAACTGTATGAGATCCTGAGGTGGAAAGATGGTGACTTCTCTGGGCTTTTTTGCTCAAACACAATTCTTTTAAGAAAGAGACCTGCGTCTCGGGCTGCCCACCACAGTGTGAGGATGTGAGAGAGACCCAGGGACCTCACAGACCATGTAATGTCACAGAAGGCACAGGACTGGCAGGTGCATTGGCTCACACCGTAATCCCAGCACTTTGGGAGGCGGACATGGTGGTGTCGCTTGAGGTCAGGAGTTCAAGACCAGCCTGAGCAACACAGCAAGACTCTGTCTCTGCAAAATACCAAAAACCAAAAACCACAGGGCTGAAAGGTCAGACCAGCTGCCTGGAATCTTAGCCCGGACGCTTACCAGCATGTGACCCAGGGCAGGCCACGTGCTCTCTCCTCAGAAAGCCTCAATTTTCTCATCTGGAGACAGGGACAATGAATCCCTTTCAAGATCCCCATGAGAATACAGGTTGAGCATCTCTAATTCACAAATCTGAAATCCGAAATGCTCCCAAATCTGAAACTTTTTGAGTGCCAACCTGACGCCATAAGCGAAAGCCCGCAGTTGTCTATTGTCACTGCTGTTTCACGGCTGAGCCCGGTATCTGCTGATATCACTATTCTGCTTGGTCACCCTGAACTCCTTATTTTTCCACTGTATTAATGCTATGTCATACTTCTACCATGGAGTACTTACGTGTGAGTAAGTATAAGACAATGGTTGCTTATTGATAGCATATAAATTCAGAGTCAGGAATAAGGGTGATGCCAAACAACCACAGATTGTCCACGTGGGTGACTGAGATAGGAGTGGGACTCCTTTCATTCTGATGGTGCAATGTAACAAAATTTGTTTCATGCACAAAATTATTAAAAATTGTGTACAGGCCGGGCACAGTGGCTCACACCTGTAATCCCAGCATTTTGGGAGGCCGAGGCAGGTGGATCATAAGGTCAGGAGATTGAGACCATCCTGGCTAACACGGTGAAATCTCATCTCTACTAAAAATACAAAAAATTAGCCGGGCGTGGTGGCGGGTGCCTGTAGTCCCAGATACTTGGGAGGCTGAGGCAGGAGAATGGAACGAACCCAGGAGGCGGAGCTTGCAGTGAGCCGAGATCGCGCCACTGCACACCAGCCTGGGCGACAGAGTGAGACTCCATATCAAAAAAAAAAAAAAAAAAAAAAAAAAAAAAATTGTGTACAATTGCGTTCAGGCTCTGTGCATAAGGTGTATATGAAACATAAGTAAATGTCATGTTCAGACTTGGGTCTCATCCCTAAGATATCTCATTATGTATATGCAAAGATTCCAAAATTTGGAAAATACAGAAATCCAAAACAGTTCTGGTCCTAAGCATTTTGGATAAGGGATCCTTAACCTGTACCCTGTGTCAGTGTAGGATATACTATGTAGGAAAATGTATTCACGGTTCAACCCCCCATCACCTGAGGGAAAGTCGACTCCAGAAATGCCACGTGATGAAAGTTCTTCATCTTTGTGGACCTCATCTGAGCTCAAACACATGTTATAGACCTCTCTACTAAAAATACAAAAAAAAAAAAAAAAAACCTATTCTGGCATGATGACAGGTGCCTGTAATCCCAGCTATTCAGGAGGCTGAGGGAGGGGAATCGCTTGAATCCAGGAGGCAGAGGTTGCAGTGAGCCGAGATCGTGCCACTGCACTCCTGTCTGGACAACAGAGAGAGACTCAGTCTCAAAAAAATAAAAATAAAAAAATAAGAAACTCTCCCAATTTTTAGACGTTTCCCACTAATGAAGGCAAAGCATTGACTTACCACCTTGCACCTTCTGGGATGGCAAATGATCAAAAAGACAGACACTAGCAAATGTTGGCAAGGGTGTGAGCGACTAGAACTCTCATATCTTGCTGGCTTGATAGTAAAAAGGTACAGCCGATTTGGAAAACAGTCTAGCAGTTCCCCAAAAGTGTAGATTGAGTTACTATATAACCCAGACTTTCCATTTCTAGGTATATACCCAAGAGATACAGAACTATATGTCTGCACAAAAACTCACACACAAATGTTCATAGCAGCACAATTCATCATAGCTGCACGGTGAAAACAGCTCCAATGTCCCTCACTGGATGAATGGGTAAACACCATGTGGTGGGGTCGTACAATGGAATATTATTTAACAATAAAAAGAATGAACTATGAATTCACGCTACAATGTGAATGAACCTCGAAAACATGATGCTGAGTGACAGAAGCCAGACACAAGGCCACATAGGGCATGATTCCATTCCTAGGAAATGCCCCGAAGTGGCAGGTCTATAGAAACAGCAAGTAGAGTGGTGGTTTGGGGAGGCTGGGGTGAGGGCGTATGGGGAGTAGGCATGGGTACAGCGTGTTTTGAGGAGGTGCTGAAAATGTTCTAAAATTGATTGTGGTGATTATTGCATAACTCTGTGAATTTACTTAAAACCATTAAATTGTACATTTTTACAGCGTGAATTTTATGGTAGGTAAATTATATTCCTTTTTTTTTTTTTTTTTTTTTGAGACAGAGTCTCACTCTGTCGCCCAGGCTGGAGTGCAATGGCCGGATCTCAGCTCACTGCAAGCTCCGCCTCCCGGGTTTAAGCCATTCTCCTGCCTCAGCCTCCCCAGTAGCTGGGGCTACAGGTGCCCGCCACACCTCGCCCGGCTAGTTTTTTGTATTTTTTAGTAGAGACGAGGTTTCACCGTGTTAGCCAGGAGGGTCTCGATCTCCTGACCTCGTGATCCGCCCGTCTCGGCCTCCTAAAGTGCTGGGATTACAGGCTTGAGCCACCGCGCCCGGCCGGTAAATTATATTTCAGTAGGGCTGTTAAAATACAAAATTGCTGGCCTAACAGAGCTCCTTGGTGGGTTAGAGTCAACCACAGGCCATGCTTTTTCCGTTCCTTCATTCCGGAGGTTATCCTCAGTTATCCGGAAACTTCAGCTACCTGGAACACCGGTTCCTGCACACCAGGCGGGACTGTCCCAGGAGGCAGAATTTCCCTATGGGGCCCAACAGTGACAGAGAAACACCCTGGAATGGGAGGTGAAGGGTGTTGCTGCTGACATTTCCTGTTTTGCTTTTTTTGTAAAAATAAGCCATTAAATGTAGGTAGAGAAAGGTTCTGCTGGTAACTTCTAGCTTCAGACAAGAAGGAAGTGGAGGGGGTGAGCTGGTGGGAAGACAGTGGTGGGCAGAGGCCAGGTGAAGCCGTGCAGATCCTGGGTGGCCTGAGAGGAGATTCAGCAGGACAAGCGCTGACCTGATCGCTGGCTGGTTTTGCCCCTTTACCCATCAGCCAGTGGCTTAGCACCTACTGCATGTCAGGCACTGTGTTGGGTGGTGGGAGAACGTCGCATGGGAGCGTCTTAGGAACATCCACACGGGAAGGAGCTGGAGAGAATCGGGGAAGGAGATGAAGAGAATCTGGGAAGGCCTCTTTGGGGAGGTGACATTTCAGCTGAGACTTGAATGAAGTGACATCTGGGGCAGGGGATCTGTGTGGGGGACAGGAACTGCAAGCGCACAGGCTGTAGCGTGCCTGGCCCCAGGGAAAGAGGCTGCACAGCTGCAGCCAGGGGGAAGAGGGAGACAGGGTCGGTTAGGAGGTCAGGAAGGCCATGAGGGAGGTCCCAGACCAGGCAGGGCCTTGCGGGCTGTTGTGAGGACTTAGGCTTTGCTCTAAAAGAGGTGGGAGCCATGGAAAGCTCTGAGCAGAGGGTCCTGACCTGACCTCAGTTCTAATAGTATCCCTCCAGCCCAAGGGGAGAATGGGTTGGGGGTAGGGGCAGAGCAGGGAGGCCAGGTGACTGCAGGAGACCAGAGGGGAGTAAGGAACAGTGGCTGGTCCAGGGTGGTGTAGGCTGAGGTGGGAAAAGGTAGTCATTGTTTTCTTCCCCCTCTACAATGTACCTGCTGCCCAGAGATACGGGGCAAGTGAAACCAGAGATTCCACACACATATGAGACACACACACACACACATACACTCTCAATATATGTCCTAAGTAGACATGGATCCTATGCATGTAGTAGACACACTCATATATGCCCTTCATAGATATAGATCCTATGCACATATTTCACACACACTCATATATGTCCACATAGATGTAGATTCTACATGCATATTATACACACACGTATGTTCTACATTCATATAGGTTCTACACATATATTACACACATATATTTTGCATACATATAGATTTGGCACATATATTAGACACACATTCAATATTCCTATAGATTACCTATAGAATACCTACTTATTTGCATTCTATTTGTATGTGGGGGTTTGAGACATACACACGCATATAGACTGCATGCATAGAGATTGACACATGTACTATACACACACACAGACTCTACATATACATAGATTTGTCACACATACTATAAACCAACTTGATCCTGAGCTCTGGCACCTGGGGTCGGTGAACTTGGGTCTTGGAAGGGGCACAGCTCTGGAGTTAGGGGGTGCAGGATCTGCTGCTTAGAGCTGTGGGACTCAGGCTTTCTCATCTTTAAAACGGGATGACAATACCTGCCTTGCAGGGTTGTCGGGAAGTCTTGGTGAGATCACCATTTATGCAAAGCAGTTGATCTGCTCGGGAGAACTGTTTAATAGTAGTCGTCACACTAATAACGAGCTGTGTTTTGGGGCCAAACAAACCCCACGGAGCACCTTCCTGGAACACAGGTGTACACTCACGCCTACACACCCTCTCTCCCCTTCAGCGTGAATGGGAAAAGGAGTAGGCCTGGGGCCTCTGTTTGGGAAGGATGGACCTAGAACTCCAGTGGAAACCTGTGAGTCAGCAACAGGCATAAAACAGTTAATGGGCGCGCCGCTTCAGCTACAGTAATGATGGGGAGATGGAAGCCTAGATAATGTCCAGAAGGCAGGTGGATTAGTCAGGGCTGTCTCAGTTGCAAGGAACGAAAATCCAACTAAAACCAGTTTAGGTGAAAAATAATTTTTTGGGTCACATAAAAAAATCCCAGGGGTTCTTGCTTCAGGCATAGCTAGATCCAGGTGTTTGAATGATATTGTTTTCCAAGTCTCTCTGGAAGATGGAGTTAATCAATATATGTGAAGCACTAACTAACACACCTAATGCTCAATGAGTACTAGCTGTTATTTTATTACTACAACTGCTGCTGCTACTGCCACTGTGACTGTGACTCCCACTGATACTAATATGACCCTATCAGTCCAGCAACCCAGAGGGAAACTCCAGCACTCTTTCTCAACCATGCCTATCAAAGCCCCCACACTGGCTCTCGCTGGCTGTGACTGGATCACGTGGCCATCTCTCACCACGCCCCGTGGCCCATGGCCAGGTCCTCAGTCACGTGGACATCCTTGAAGCTGGAGGTGGGGTCAGCTTTGCTCAGACTCCATGGACTGAGAGTGATAGAGCGAGACTCCGCAATGGAATATCAGAAAGACAGAGAGTGGAGACTGGCCAGGTCCAGCCATCCTTCATGTGGGCCTTGGTGGGGCCGTCTCTGCTGCCTGTCTGTCCCCCTACATGGAGGTTGGCTGTTCCTGTCCAATCATCCTCTTACACGCTAGGTAGTCTCCCATCCCTCCTATCACTTGAGAGTCCTGAGGCGTAGAATTTGCCAAAATGTTACTTTCATTGCACAAAAGAGACCTCTGGAATTGAACAGACTTAGGTTTGATACTCAGTTCCATTGCTTAATTAGCGTCACC
The DNA here is from genome assembly GCF_009764315.1 of Trachypithecus francoisi. Taxonomy (NCBI): domain Eukaryota; kingdom Metazoa; phylum Chordata; class Mammalia; order Primates; family Cercopithecidae; genus Trachypithecus; species Trachypithecus francoisi. The sequence continues at coordinate 46,001,653 of NW_022681467.1, forward strand.
TCCATGTGGCTCAGTTTCCCCCATTTGTGAAATGTGGACAATGATTCTCATCTCCTTAATTCAGCAGATATTTTATGGAACACTATTTCTGGTACTTAGTGGGTACCACCTGCTTTAACACTTTCATTTTGACCCTGAGAGTTCAAAATAACCATCCATTTTTACACATGAAGAAACTGAGGCATAGAGAGGCACAGTCACTTGTCCAAGGTTCCCCTGCCAAGGAGAGGCAGAGCCAGGATATGAACCCAGGGGTGATCAAGCTCAGTGGCTGCCCACGTGGCCAGTGCTTCACCTGAGGAGGCTGGCAAGGTATGTCCTCTTTCACCTGCCTCAGCTTTCCTCATCTGTGAAATGGCCTCATGGCTTTGGAGCAAAGAGAATGACAGATAAAAGGGACAAATGACACAGGGATCTCCATTTGTTTAACAAGTACTTATTGAGAACCTACTGTGTGCAGGGCACCAAGTCAAGCGATGGAGAAAACAGAAGTGGGTGACAGGATGGGAGAGGTCGAGAAGCTTCTAGGAGGAGGAGGCAGTTGAGCTGTGACCTGGAGCAGGTGGAGGGGCCTCCCTGGGAAGATCTGGGTATAGGAAGCACCTGCCAGGCAGGGGGCACCTCGAGTGCAAAGGCCCTGAGGTGGGGACAGGTGAGACAAGACCAGGACAAGCCCCGCTCTTGCTGTTGTCTGGAAACCAAAACACAAAGAGAGGAGGGGACGGAGCCAAGGCCATACAGCTGGCAGAGGTGGAGCTGAGGTGTTAGGGGAGGAACAGAGGTCACAACCTCCGCAGGCTTCACCCCCCACCCCTCACTCCCAGCGAGCGTCTTCCAGAGGAGCGGCCTTCCCTTCCTGAGCCACCCCAGCTGTTGCGAGGGCCATGCTGTCCTGGTTCCCTTGTTTAATTACAAGCAACATTTTTCGCCCTCACTTAATTATGCAACAGACGCCAGTGGATCTGCCACCATCTGGCCCCACTTTCTGGCTTGAGACAATGAGTCCCAGTGACTTCAAGGGCTGAGAGGGGAGCAAGGGGGAGGGACCTCAGCTGGGAGGGTGCCGAGCTTGGCATGGCCTCAGCTCTGTGATGTACCTGGGCACGTCTCCAAGTCCTCATCTGTAGAATTGGGACAACCGAGGGCTGGCACGAGGGTCTGTGAGGCAAGAGCTCCTTAGCAAAGAGGAGCCCTCAGCGCTAAAGGGGGCCTTGAGGGGCCAGGATGCCATCCCCGAGTGGCAGAGTCAGCCCCTCCTGTGTCTCAAAAGTAGAGTATAGAAGGTGCAATTCCACCTTCTGGCAACCTGTGTGGGCAGCAGAGTTCCCATTCCACAGATGGGAAGAATGAGGCTCTAAGAGGCTCAGGGACTTGCCCAAGGCCCTGGCATCTGAGCGTAGGAGTGGTTTCATGGCTCCAAAGTCCTCCCTTTCCACATGAGTGTCTTGCAAACTGCAGTTTTTCTCAGGCTGTCAGTTATGAGGGGAAGAGCCCGCCCCTGGTTTATTCCCCTGGGAGCTTGGCATGGGGCTCTCTGTGTGGCCCTGCGTCGGCTACAATGTCCGGGATGGTTTGAAGATAAACCTAGCCCTTCCAGCTGGGGAGGGGAGCAAATGAGAATTATTTTCAATGCCCTAATTAATAATAATAGTAATATTCACTGACAATTGCTAAACACTGACTCTACATCAGGTACTTTCCATGAATTCTCTCATTTTCAAATATCACCAGCTTTCTGAGGGAGGTGCTGCTGTACTCATGCCACAAGTGAGGAGCCCAAGGCACTGAGCATGTGGTGGCAGAGGCAGGATTCCAACTCAGGCCCTGCAGACAGCAGAGACTGGCGCTGCTGAGAGTCAACTGTGGAACACGGGGCTTTTTCCGGCTCCATCCTCTTCTGGCCTTTCTTAAAGAGGTGGTGCCAGCAGCTGGATTCCACTTTGAGATGTAGTGTGTCCTGGGGTTGGAGCTCTGGGAAAGTCCCAACAGCAAGCGTTCCGGGCTGCCTCCTGCAGGTGCGTGGGTTGAGGACATCCATGCAGAGGCTGGACTTGTCCAGGAAGGGGTGGGAAGCACAGGTATCAGTGTCCTCGGCCCCCAGGAGCCATGAGGTGAAAAGAGATGCCTGAAAGGCCCCTTGTCCAGGCTGCCTAGCCGGCTAGAAGCTTCTGAGCCGCTCTGCAGTCCTCTGCCTCTCATCTCCATCAAACCCACGAGCTGGACCTGGCGGCCACACCCCCTCAACACCTCACTCCAGCTCCTGGCCTGACCTGGCCCCAGCCTCGCCTCCTCCTTGTCTCCCTTCGCTGCCTTCACCCCTAGGATCCATTCTCCACCCATGATTAGAGGGAACCTGCTAGGACCCACAGCTGACAGTGCCCCTCTCCTGCTGAAACACTTTCAAGAGCTCCCCATTGCTCTTGGACTAACTCCCTAAGTCTTGTTGCAGCCTCCACAGCCTTGCATGGTGTCTCCCGGTAGTCTCTGCATTTCACCCATGCTGGTCTCCCCTGTCTCCAGATCCCACTCAGCCAGTTTCCACCTCAGGACCTTTGCATTCTTTGTGCCCTCTGCCTTGACTTCTCTTCCACTGGATCATACAGCTGGGTCATCCTAGTCCACACGGAGGCCATAGGGAGCTTCCTGGACCCTGCATCTCAGCAGGTCTCCGCTGCCTAAGTCCTCCTGGGCTGGACACCCCATCCCCAAATGCAAAGTCCAGGATGGGGCTGAGGCTGCCTGCGCCCCCTCCGACCTCCTTTCCTGAGCTTCTTTTAGTGCCCCCAAAGGCCTGCCTCTGTGCCAGGGTTTCTCAGCCTTGGGCTGGGTCATTCTCCATTGTGGGGCTGTCCTGGGCTCTGCAGGACACTAAGCAGTGTCTGGGGCCTCGGTCCACTGGATGCCAGCAGCACCCTCCCCAGTTGTGAAAACTAACATCTCCAGACAGCACCAAATGTTCCCGGGCAGAACAAAATCACCGCAGTCAGGACCCCCTGGGTCAGGTTTTTGTCCCTGCTGTGCTCTCTTTTGGGGATACTTTCTGCCAGCGCTCTGCACCCACCTGGCTCACCCCTCTCTGTATTTCATAACCCTTAGATGCCACCTGTGAGGAGACTTCCCAGTCCAGGCAGGTCAGGAGGCTTCTGGGTGCTCCCATAATGCCTTATACTCATCATCAGAGACCTGATGATGCCATCTTGTAATTGTCAGGGGGCATGTTGGCCCGCCCCTGGGGATGTCAGCTCCACAGGGGCAGACTCTGTGTCTGTTCTGTCCCCCACCACATGACACGCACAAGCACACTGAGCACAGGGCTTGGCACAAAGGGGATGCTCAGTTCACATCTCACCATCTCTCCACCCATCTCTGCCTCTGTCCTCATTCATTACAAACACACCCCAAGTCCACACATGTGTGGGTGCCATGAGTGCCGAGAAGAATCAGATGTGGTTTCTGCCCTCAGCCCACTCACACTCTGGCAGGCAACACAACACAGTGGGGGAGCCACAGGGGCCCTGGCAGCTCCGAAGAGGCATCTGATCCAAACTATGGGGAAGAGGGGAAGGTCAAGATGGGCTTCCTGGGGGAGGTGACATCTGGATGACTGAAAGGATGAAAAGGAGGATCAGCAAAAATAGTGCCACGGGCTGCCCAACGTGGTGAATGTTCCAAATGCCAACTGAGTTGTTCACTTTAAAATGTTTAATTGCATGTTACATGAATTTCACCTCAATTTTTACAGATTAAAAAAAATAGTGGAAACAGAGTTCCAAACAGAGGAAATACATGTGTAAATGTCTTGTGGACAGAAACTGAAGGTCATTTCACCGGAGCTGCAGGTCAAAGGAGCAGATATTAGAAGTGGTGATGAGACAGGAGAGCTGGCCAGGGGCCCTGTGGCCACAGAGAGGAGTTTGGGCTTTTTCTTGGGTGAATGGGAGCCGCAGAAGGTTGTAGGCAGAGGAAGGAGTGTGGAGAAGAGAGTGGGTGAGGCTGGAAGCAGGAAGAGCAGAGAAGGGGCGATGGCCACAGTCCATGAGTGAAAGGGAGGGGCCTGGCCCAGGGCTTGGCCAGGGAGGTGAGGAGTTGTGGTTGGATACAGGAGATATTTAGGGCATAAACCCGACAGTTACGATGGTACATGTGGAGGGTGAGAGGGGAGCATCACGGACAATGTCCATGCCGCCTCAGTCAGGAACCCATCTAGGACCTGCCCCCACATCCCCCAACAGTCTTCTGTGCAGGGGCAGGTGCAGGGACCTGGCTCTATGCCTCCCTTCTCAGGGGTTCTGCCTCCCACAAGGCTCCATAAGGGGTGGTCGTGGCACTCCCATGACCTTCTGTGTGACCTCTGGCTAATCTCTTGGCCTCCCCAGGCCTGTATCTGGGGCATCTTTGTCTACCCTTCCAGGAGGAGTGAGAGGCACAGGAAACCACCGCCCAGGCAGAGGACCTTGAAGAACCTGTCCTGCCAGGTGAGGCCCTCACCTGCCCCTTCGGGGTACGCAGCAGGTGAGGGGGCATCTGGTGCACAGCCTGGGCAAGAGACCCAGCTCCACTACACCCTGCACGGCTGACTAGCCTCTGCTCACCTAAGGGACCCTGGGGTCCAATCCTCCAATCCCAGGGGCTGTACCCCCAGGCCCAGCCTGAGATTCTGAGTTCCATACTCTGGCCAGGCCTGGAGGATGAACACCCTCCCTCAGCAGTCACGGGTCAAGGGCATGGGGGTTGTAGCCAGGGCCTTGGGGCAAATCCCAGCTCTGCCCCTTCCTGCTGAGCTGCCTCATGCAAGTGACTCAACCTCTCTGATGTCCAAAGAAGAGATCTGTCATGGAGGCTACATCCCACACGAGTGGGGCTTTTCCACACAGGGTGGGTATGAGTCCCAGTTCACACACTGGCACTGTAGAGTTTCTTCGTGTTTTCGCAAATGGAACTGATTTTCCATCTTGTGCCATGGTTATGCCAGGCTGGAGGGGGCTTTATCTGATGGTGATTCCCACCCTCCACACCGCCCCACCCCACTTCTCCTGGGAAGGCCCTGGGTCCCCTGGCCTTTTGTGAGGTCAAGGTGTTGGGGACAGGAATGAGGATGGGGGATTGGTGTTGGGTGTCATCTTCCCACCAGGCATTGCCTGACGCAGGCTGGCCCCCACCTGAGGCCCTGCATGCTGCTGTGGCTGTCCCTTTCCCATTGTCCCTGGTCATGGGGATCATTTGGCTGCTTCCTGGCTACTTCAAGGGCTGGTTGGAGGTTGCCTTTCCAGAATCCTGGAGAAGTTGCTTCTACCTGAGGTTCTGGGCCTCTCTGGGCTCAGCCCCAGGCTAGGGGCCACCCCTGACACCCCCTCTCTGTAGCTACCCTGCGACCCTGGCTCTGGCTCTGGGCAGGGGAGCCTTGCTCTCTGCAAGATGTGAGTTCTTCCTGCTCCTCTCAACTTTTCAAACTCAAAAGCCAGGAAGCCTCCTGGGATCCCCATACTTGGTGTCCCAGCCCTTCCGAGAGGCACTGAGTACAGACTTACAGGGGGAAAGGGCGGAAGGGAGAAAGGAAGAGAGAAGGGGCCTGGCGGTGTGCAGGGCAGGGAAGACGGGGCAGTTCTGCAGCCTCCCCAGACAGCAGCCCTCAGGATCCCTTTACATTTTAAAAAACTGCTGAGAACCCCAAGGAGCTTTTGCTTGTGTGGATTCTATCAGTCGATATTCATGTTAGAAATGAAAACTAAGAAATACACAACATGTTTATTGATTCACTCAAGTGTAATAATAAATCCATTACATGAACACAACATTTTTATAATAAATAACTATGCATTTTAAAACAGACAAATTTAGTGAGAGAAGTGGCGTTTATTGGATTGTGGGTATTTCTGCATCTCTCTCTAACAGCTGGCCTCTGGGGGACAGCGAGTCCTCACACCTGCTTCTGCGGTGGATCTGCTGTGAGACTTTGTTTAGGATGAAGTACCTGAGAAAACCTGGCTTCCAAAGGAATATAGTTGGAAAAAGGGAGGATATTGTCACATTGTGAAATACATATATATTGAGACAGAGTCTCACTCTGTCACCCAGGCTGCAGTGCAGTGGTGCAGTCTCGGCTCACTGCAGCCTCCGCCTCCTGGGTTCAAGTGATTCTCCTGCCTCAGCCTCCCAAGTAGCTGAGATTACAGACATCTGCGCCCATGCCTGGCTAATTTTGGTATTTTTAGTAGAGATGGAGCTTCTCCATGTTGGCCAGGCTGGTCTCGAACTCCTGACCTCAGGTGATCTGCCTGCCTCAGTCTCCCAGAGTGCTGGGATTACAGGCATGAGTCACCGCACCCAGCCGTGAATAGTATTTAATGCTACACAAAACCTAGCCAGTGGTAATGTCTTAAATTCATTTGCAATGTGGAATCTAAACATTTATCAATGAACTTTTCAAACTCTTTACACTCATGTGAGAATAAGAGTAAAAACGGCAAATAATCTTATGAACCCCTTGAATGGTTCTTGGAGACCCCTAGAGATCCTAGGACCACACTTTTAGAACTGTTGTGTTCTCAAAGAGAAGTATCCCAGCAGTCAGAAAGCTGCTGGTTGATCCCTACCAGGGACAGACCAGGGTATGATGAAAAACGCAGGTTCAATTCCCATTTCTGCTGCTTCCTGGCTGTGTGTCCCTGGGCAGCTCACTGCTTCTCTAAGTCTCCATGTCTTCATTTCTAAAATGGTGATAACAAGACCTACCTTACAGGCTTGTGGTCAGGACCCATGAAAAGCAGGGTGTGAATGCAAAACCCTTGCTCGCCTATGTTCCTTCCTGCCACAGGCCCTTTGCCCAGGTTGTTCCCTCCATCTGAAACCCCTTCCCTCCCAGCTTTGCCAAGGGAACTCCTTTCCCTTTAGCTCTTGGCTTAAGTGCTTCTTCCTCCAAGAAGCCTTCCCTGACTTCCCTGGAAAGTCTTTTAGAAACCCTAGAGCATGATCGAAGCTTTATATTTTTTCAGGGTTGTAGGTGATTATATATCTCCCACCAATCCCTAAGCCTGGGTTGACTTTTGCCCTCTGCCATAGGAGCTTTGTGTGGAATGAACGCTGTTGAAAGAATATTGGTCACAATGTCATCTTTGCTGATATCTTGGTCTTTCCATTCTTGCAATGAAAAAGCTGGACTTTGACAAGGGGTCCCTCCCCAACCCCCACCTTCTCTGCCAGCAGCTGGACTGCACCAAGCGAGGGAAGGAGGAAGGGGGGCTCATGCTCTAAAGTTGCAGGGTTCTCTCTGGGGACTCAGCCCTGCCTGAGCTCCCTTTATGTGGTGTCCCCCGGAGGCCATGCTCCCCATCTCAACAGCTCTTTCCTTTCTGCACATGGTGCCTGCCCTGCCCTACAGCAATCTCTCAAGCATCCAGGTTGGCAGGCGCCCTTCTCCCTCCCCTACTCTCCCTTCAGACGGACTCAGTCAAGGATTTCTTCTCCCCAACCCAAGCCGACTGTGTCTCTGTGTCCCTGTCATCATAGCGCACATCCCATACCCTCATCTTCCCCAACCAGGTAGCATGTTCCTCAAAGGCTACGATTGTGTCTTCATCATCTTCGTCCCCCCGGGATCAGACACTGGGCCTGGTGTCCAGTAAGCATCCAATACATATTTGCTAAAATGATATGAACGCAGGACTCTGGGAGAGGTTCCTCTTATCGAAGGAGTTTGTGCAAGTTAGCTTTGGGCTTTAAAGAATAGAAACTCAGCTCACACTGATTTAAAGTATAAAAGGGACTTATTGGCTTGTATTAATGAAAAGCCTAGGAGAAGGGTGAGCTTCAGGCTTGGTTTGATCAGAGCTTCAACTTCCGATGTTAGTGCTTGTTTGTTTGTTTCTTCTGGCTGATTTTCTTCATGACATTAAAACAAGCATGACAATTCCAGGTCTCTTTCTGTCCAGATGAAGATCTCTTCGAGTGGCTACTTGGAAGGCATCTTTTCCAGAGGCCCCTGACGTTGATTCTTCTTTAGACTCTAACCTGGTTACACGCCCATCCTTGAACCAGTGGCTGCAGCCGAAGGTACGATTTAGAAAATTAGCTTAGATTTGGAGTCAGGAAGGCAGTTAGCTCCCCGAAAAGGGGAACCACGTGAGAGAAGCGTGGAGATCCCCTCAAAATTGGAATACTTACCACGAGAACAGAAAGTGGGCAAGACCGTCAAAGCACCCACTCTAGGAGTTTAATTATATTCAAATCCACAGCAAAAAAAGAAGCTGTTTTTCAGGCAAAAGCCAACCCAGGGAAAACTTTGCTAAATGTCCAGATATTTCACCAGAAGCTTGTGTCAAACATAAGAAGATAACAGATTTCTTTTTTTTTTTTTTTTTTTTGAGACAGAGTCTCACTCTGTCGCCCAGGCTGGAGTGCAGTGGCCTGATCTCAGCTCACTGCAAGCTCTGCCTCCCGGGTTCACGCCATTCTCCTGCCTCAGCCTCCCGAGTAGCTGGGACTACAGGCGCCCGCCACCTCGCCCGGCTAGTTTTTTGTATTTTTTAGTAGAGACGGGGTTTCACCGGGTTAGCCAGGATGGTCTCGATCTCCTGACCTCGTGATCCGCCCGTCTCGGCCTCCCAAAGTTCTGGGATTACAGGCTTGAGCCACCGCGCCCGGCCTAAGAAGATAACAGATTTCTATACTCTCTCACTGAATTTTGCAGACCAAATCCAAAGTCAATTCACAGAGCCACAGATGACTTTACTGAATTTTTTAAAAATGTGTTTGTTTTTCTGATTATGACAACAACACATGTTTGTTGCTAAAATATTTAAATAATGCAGAAAAGCATTTAAAATAGTGGTTCTCAACCAAGGGTGGTTTTGTCCCCCAGGAGAAATGTGGCAATATCTGAATACAATTTTGGTTGTTAGGATTGGGGGTAGGGGTGCTCCTGGCATCTATCGGGGAGAGGCCACATATGCCATTAAACATCCCACAGTGCCCAGGACAGTCCCCTGCAACAAAAATTATCTGATTCAAAAATGTCAATAGTGTCAAGGTTGAGAAACCCCAATTTAAAGGAATGTAAAAATTACCCCAAATCCTACCGCCCAGAAATAAACACTGCTGACATTCTGGGAAACATCCTTTAGAATACTCTTTTTAATATATGCCCATTGCACACACAACTTAATACAGATGAGATTACGCACATGAAAATGCTTTTCTCTACAATGTCATGGCCATCTCTCTATATTGCCATGTTTGTTTGTTTGTTTGTTTGAGACAGTCTTGCTCTAGTACCAAGGCTGGAATGTAGTGGAACGATCTCGGCTCACTGCAGCCTCTGCCTCCTGGGTGCAAGAGCTTCTCCTACCTCAGCCTCCAGAATAGCTGGGATTACAGGTGCCTGTCACCACAGCCGGCTAATTTTTGTGTTTTTAGTAGAGATGGGGTTTTGCCATGTTCATCAGGCTGGTCTCGAACTCCTGACCTCGTGATCCACCCGCATTGGCCTCCCAAAGTGCTGGGATTACAGGTGTGAGCCAGCACGCCGGGCCCTCTATATTGCCATTTTAATGAGTATTTTTAATACAGCTTAACACAATGTTTTATGTTTATTTAATGCAATTTCATAAATTTTTAATATGAGGACTATTATTTGCTTAATGAATCTTCTGTAGTTTGGCATTTCCGATTTTTTTCCCCCAATTTTTCACTATTACAAACAATGCTGCAATGAACAACCTTCCCCATAGAGACAACTTGGTCTATTATATCTTAGAATAAACGCCCCCAAGTTAAATTTCCAGGTTGTTTTAAAAGTTCTGCCCCGTGAACAGCATGGTGCTCGTTGCCATTCTGCTGCCAGAGACCCTTCTAGAGCCTCTTTGGGGAGTATGAGAATCCCCATACTCTGCAACACTGACAGTGGCCAATCTTGTTTGTCTTTTCTAATCTGATAGGCAAAAAATGACATATCATTGTAGCTTTTATTTCCATTTCCTTGATAACTGGTGGGGTGGAACTTGTCTTCACATGTTTTGTACTTCTTCATTTGTGAATAGCTGATATTTTTTTTTGAGGCAGGGTCTCCCTTTGTCTCCCAGGCGGGAGTGCAATGGCACAATCTCAGCTCACTGCAGTCTCCACCTCCCAGGCTCAAACAATCCTCCTACATCATCAGCCTCCCAAGTAGCTGGAACTACAGGCATATGCCACCACAGCTGTCTAATTTTCCCTATTTTTTGCAGAGACAAGACCTTGCTATGTTACCAGGCTTGTCTTAAACTCCTGGGCTCAGGCAATCCTCCCACCTCGGCCTCCCAAAGTGCTGGGATTATAGGCATGAGCCACCTCACCTACCAGAATAGTGGATTTTTAATAAGGGGTTTGCCTCTTATTGTTTTGCAAGAACTCTTTGTATATTAAGGATAGTAACTCTTTCTAAGAGTCTTATAATTGATGATAAAAGTCTCCCTCCCTCCCTCCCTCCCTCCCTCCCTTCCTTCCTTCCTTCCTTCCTTCCTCCCCCCACCCCCCTCCCTCCCCTTCTGCTTTCTAAGGATATGCTTGGTGTTTGGCAAGCATTGCATGAATTACATTAGGAAATAACTTTTGTAACAAACCCATTTAACAACGATTCTTTGTTCCCCACCTCCTGATAATGCTCAGAGCCACAGCAACAGCCTTTACCCAATTCCATGTCATTAATCTTTGATCTTTTCCGGCTGAATAGTAGATTGCTTTCTGGGGCTGGCAACACAGTTTCATTTTCACCTTGCTGATGGAACTGCCCTGGCTCTGTGCCAGATGGCTGTTTACGTAACAAATGATTTGAGTATATTGTACAACCAATGGCAGCCTTTCTCAGAATAAAGAAGCCAGAAACATATAATCAAAGCCATTAACTGTGTACAAAGAAACGCAGGCCACTCTAAATTTCTCACCAACCATAATCACAGTCTTCCAAAGAAAAATAAGAACAGGGGTATGGTTCCCTACTAAAAATGTGTTGGGGAAAGACTTTTAAAAGGAAATGTGGCTACAGCTCAGTTGCACTCTCAGATCAACACTTGAGCCTTGACTCCAATCCCAGCTCTGTAACTCACTGTCCTTGTGACCTTGGAAAAGTCATTTACTGCCCAGAGTCTCCGTTTCTTTATTGTAAAATGACTGTAATAGTAATATCAACCTCAGAGGTTTACAAGAGGATTGAGATAGTGCTTAAGAACACTTTCTTAGAATGTCTTCAGCCACAAGGAGCAAAACACTTGACTAAAGAAGGCAAAAAAAAAAAAAAAAAAAAAAGCTAGAGCACTTATAATTTCATTTAACAGGGTTGTTTCATTTGGAGGCATAAAGATGTAACCAGTGATTCACATTCTTTTCATCTTCCTGCTATGTCATTCTCAGCAATTTATGGACATGTCTCCTCATGGTTTCAAGACAGCTGCTGTGGCTCCAGGCATCACACTGGGACATGATAAAACCAAGCAAAGAGCAGGAAGGCATTTAACCCCCTCTGTCTCCTTTTATGATGGAGAAAATTGTTCCTAAATATCCCCCCTGCAGATCTGCAGACTTCTTATTGGCCAAGATGGCATCACATCTATAATTCCAAACCAATCACTGATGGAAGAATGAGAATGACCACAGTTGGCTTGGACCTATAACTCACTCTGAAGCCGGGGCGAGGAATAGCCACTGTCTCTGAGCTCCTGAGTAGATGTACAACCAACAAAACTGAATCCCGTCAGCAAAGGAGTCATGGGCGGGCAACCGCTGTGTCTACCATAAGCACAACTCCCGGCACACACGAGGTGCCCCCAAAGGCTGGCATTTGGCAAGCTCGCGACGGGGAGTCCACACAGTGCTCCAGGTGGGAGGACCACAATTGCGATTGGCCAGGGAGTCCCTCTGGGTGCCAGACCCCTGTATGCAAAGCCCCACCTAGCATCTCCACTTGATTGGCTTATGGGAACCTCAAACCCAGCACACTATATTTGAATTCATCATATTTCCTCCCCACTGGCCTCCTCTGTTGGTACCCACCTTGCTCAAGTCAGAAGCTGGCTGGCCCTCAAGAGTCCCTGCCTTCCTTCCCCATCTGTGCCCACGTCTCTCCAGCTTTGCCATCATCTTCCACCTGGACACCAACCAAGCCCCCGCTCTCCGTGCTGCTGTCTGGGCATCAACAGCTTATGCTGTTCCCTCTGAACGGAACTTTTCCCGCTCCTGTTTCCCTGTCACCTTGCTCAGGAAAGCTTTTCTGATCCCCCCAAGTTGAATCCCTCATTACAGACCTCACAGGCTGACATACATCTCTCCATTGCTCTGATCACATTTCTTATTTACCTGTGTGATTATTTCACTCATGTCTCACCCCACCAGGTTGCAACTCCATGAGGGTGGGAATTGGGTCTGTTTTGTTCACTGATAACCTTCAGTGCCTGACACATAGTGGGGCCTCGATATTTTTCCTGAATCCTATAAATGAATAAATGCATCCCCTGCCCTGTGGCCAGGGAGATCGCTCTAAGAAGCAATCTAATCACTCCCTCTCCTGCCATAAGCCTTCCATGGCTCCCCTTTACCCACAGGACAAAGTCCAAAGGGCTTAACCTGGCTCTTCCAGGCTCCTCAAAGTGGATTCTGCCACCTCTCCAGCCCCATCTCACCTGCCCCATTGTCCTTTACGGTCCAGCCATCCTCCACTTCTCTAGGTGCCTCAGAGTCTCCATGTTCTCTCCTGCCCACGGATCTGCCTATATGCTATGTCTCTCCTGGAAACTTTGTCTCAAAAAATCTTCATTCTCACTGTCAAGGCTTTAAAAATTTTTGCCTCTATTGGGGAAGGTTTAGTTCTGCAAGCTCATTCTGAAAATCTGGGTTCCTTCTATCTGGTTGTTGTCTTCCTCAATCCATAGCTTCCAGTCAAGTCCAAAACAGCTGCTATAGCTTCTCCATCACATCTACATTCCAGGCAGTGAGGAGAGAGAAAGGGTCATTCCTCTTAAGGACTCAGAAGCGGTGCCTATCACTTCTACTTAATTCCATTGGCTGGAGCT